>NC_090845.1:81407148-81712603 GCF_028021215.1 Eschrichtius robustus
GATTTAAATGATTTTGTAATTATTTTGCTTTATCATCTCTATTATTGTTTCTGTATTGCTATCATGGTATTTGTTTACATTAAAAAGTCTC
This sequence comes from Eschrichtius robustus, assembly GCF_028021215.1. Lineage (NCBI taxonomy): Eukaryota > Metazoa > Chordata > Mammalia > Artiodactyla > Eschrichtiidae > Eschrichtius > Eschrichtius robustus. The sequence continues at coordinate 81,407,240 of NC_090845.1, forward strand.
ACACAATTCTGCTATATCTTAACTCTGTAGTTTTAGTGCACTCAGACTAATCATTTCTTTAAGGTACCTATCATAACATTTTGAGTGTGTGTGTGTGTGAGTGCATGTGCATATTTGTGTATTTATGTTTGTGTATCCTTTGACATAATTATTTTCTCTCCAACCAAATTATAAGCTTCTTGAAGGTTAGGATTCATAGGTTTGGTTTTTCTGTTTTTTCTCCATGCCTAATACAGTACTGAGCATTTACTAGGTATCAGTAAATCTGTTGCCTGATTGATAGCACATTACTGTAAAAGAATCATACAATAACACTTCACTTAATTGGCATGTTGGTGGCTATGGTATTTTGATAGATTAGTTTTTCATTTAATGGTTTTCATCATTTTATGCAATAGAATTTTTTAAGATGGGATATACCCCAAATAGAATACTGGGATCAACCACCAAAGCACTCAGATCTGTGTATTGTTATTTGCTTGAACTCTTAATTATCTTTTTATTTTTTTTGGAAGACAACTATGTTTCTCATGAAACTTCAATCAGACCAATATGCTTAGAAATTGACCACGTAAAAATACTCAACTTTATACTATATATAGCAATGCTGTATTCACTTCAAAATCTAGAATGGATTTCCCAGTCTGTCTACTAATATCAGTTCATATACTTGGACTTCTTTTAACTTAAGACCTGTAGGAAAGCAATTAAAATCATTTTTTTGGAAATAGAAAAAACCCTCAACTTTGTTATTAATAACGTTACATGAAAAAGCATAAAATTAGAAGAAAAAATAAAATATTTCCTCCAAAATTCACATGGTTTAGAAGAGCAGAGAGAATGGAGCGTCATAAAAAATGACAGCTTCAAACTTTTTACTTGAAGAATATAAAGTTAACACTAGTTTTGCTTGAAGATGGAGAGATTAGGAGGTATTCATGGAATCAGGTGGGTAGACTATACCAATATATTAGTATATTTAAAATATTGAAATACGTAGGAATTTCTTGTAATTACATCATAATTTCATTTTATTTCATAAAAGATCAATGGGAAGAATTTCTGATAATCTTGTGTAACATAATTCCATCACAAAATACAGTAACTTCCATTTTAAATATATATTGAAAAAATTAGTCTGAATACTATTAAATATTATTAAATATTTTAATAATATTTAATATTATTTATATATTATTAAATATTTAATTTAAATATTTACAATAATTGTGATTTCATTGCCGGTGTTGATTCAAATAATCTAGCAGGGCATATCTTTCTCTCTTACTGTTTCTTTCTTTTTTCTTTAATCCCTACCAAAGCTGCATGTTCTTGGATTAAGGCTATAGGAGTAGCGGGTTTGCTCCCACTAGTTCAGAGTAAGCAGGTTGAAAGTGACAGCATTGTAATAGAAATCTAAATTTTTTTTTAAAAGTCTAGTATTGGCTCTAGTTCTCTTTGCTAGAGAACAAATCTTAGACTTATGACTGAAAAACATGAAACAATTGACAGGCAAACAGGTTCTACCCTTCCCAGGTAAGAAAGTAATGATTACGTATGACAAGGGCTAGATCATACACAGGCTACTCTGAAGTTATACTTCTTCTTTTTTTTTTTTGAAGTTATACTTCTTGATTAAGTTATACTCCTCAGTTAACTAGAACCCAGTCCACTGGCATCTTAGCAAATCTGTACGTGAAAAATGGGTTCTAGGTAACTGAGGTATTACTGCATACAATGAAGTAAAATGGTATTTTATATGTTCAGTTTCTATGATATTTAAAGTTATATTTAATTAGCATCTTGTTTCCTAATTAATATTAATTTTCCTTTTTGTACATTTCTCAGTAGACTAAGTATACATTGTAACATGAATGACACAGACCGTTGTACTAATCAAAAGTAAAGTATATTTGCAAATCAACACCAATTTGTCCTCTTTAGATAACAGGTGAACGTGAGCAAAACTCTGACTAGTCAATGTTATGGGTATACCTCTGATGCTTAGGCACCGATAAAGAAAACAGAACAAGCAAACCCAAAACAAAACAAGCAGACTAATTCCACCAATAATTAGTTTTACACAAATAATAATTTTAGCCAAATGTGAATACAGTAAATATAACTGTGTTTATGGATAAGGAGTAAACTATCTCCTTTTTACTAACTATATTAAAAATTCTAAGTTTATTCCCATTATTAAGATTGGACATGGTTATGACTGGATTTACCTTCAAAAGAATTATTCTAGTGCTCTTCTCCTAGCTTCCAGGTAAGAATAATGGAAATATTAAAATACAGTTGTTATTTGGAAAAATTATGCAGGGTATTTTGTGGTCCAGTTCTAAAAGTATTAAGAGCATAATTTTATGTCATTGAACTTTAATTTTTTAACAAGGTATTCTATCCTAAAGCTTAAATATACTAATAAGCAACAAAATGGCATAGAATAAAACAACTGTTAAGGAAGTTTTGAAATAATGAAAATTATGTGGCTTCTTACATATTATATACTGAGGCAATGCCATCATCATGCTAAGAATAAAATGGAAGATTTTTTATTATTAATTTATTTTTGCCTCAATATGTTCTATTTAGTCTGCTTCTGCCTTCATACGAATAGTTCTGATGTAGTTAACTTTAATCATTTACTGCAAACTTAAAGTTTTCCACAGAAGCTAGATTATATTCTGCATATAATTAATTATATATTTTAGATTAAGAAATTCCTTATTGAAAAAAAATTATTTTCTCTTACAAGTAATATGACGGAACATTCTTATAGAAAAATAATTTTTGAAAGCTATAACTTTATTAAAAAATTTATTAATATTTAATAGTATTCAGACTACTTTTTTTTTTTAAACATCTTTATTGGAGTATAATTGCTTTACAATGGTGTGTTAGTTTCTGCTTTATAACAAAGTGAATCAGTTATACATATACATATGTTCCCATATCTCTTCCTTCTTGCATCTCCCTCCCTCCCACCCTCCCTATCCCACCCCTCTAGGTGGCCACAAAGCACCGAGCTGATCTCCCTGTGCTATGCGGCTGCTTCCCACTAGCTATCTATTTTACATTTGGTAGTGTATATATGTCCATGCCACTCTCTCACCCTGTCACATATTACCCCTCCCCCTCCCCATATCCTCAAGTCCATTCTCTAGTAGGTCTGTGACTTTATTCCTGTCTTGGCACTAGGTTCTTCATGACCTTTTTTTTTTTTTTCCTTAGATTCCATATATATGTGTTAGCATACTGTATTTGGTTTTCTCTTTCTGACTTACTTCACTCTGTATGACAGACTCTAACTCCATCCACCTCACTACAAATACCTCCATTTCATTTCTTTTTATGGCTGAGTAATATTCCATTGTATATATGTGCCACATCTTCTTTATCCATTCATCCGATGATGGACACTTAGGTTGCTTCCATGGCCTGGCTATTGTAAATAGAGCTGCAATGAACATTTGGGTACATGACTCTTTTTGAATTATGGTTTTCTCAGGGTATATGCCAGTAGTGGGATTGCTGGGTCATATGGTAGTTCTATTTTTAGTTTTTTAAGGAACCTCCATACTGTTCTCCATAGTGGCTGTATCAATTTACATTCCCACCAACAGTGCAAGAGTGTTCCCTTTTCTCCACACCCTCTCCAGCATTTATTGTTTCTAGATATTTTGATGATGGCCATTCTGACCAGTGTGAGATGATATCTCATTGTAGTTTTGATTTGCATTTCTCTAATGATTAATGATGTTGAGCATTCTTTCATGTGTCTGTTGGCAATCTGTATATCTTCTTTGGAGAAATGTCTATTTAGGTCTTCTGCCCATTTTTGGATTGGGTTGTTTGTTTTTTGGTTATTGAGCTGCATGAGCTGCTTGTAAATCTTGGAGATTAATGCCTTGTCAGGTGCTTCATTTGCAAATATTTTCTCCCATTCTGAGGGTTGTCTTTTGGTCTTGTTTATGGTTTCCTTTGCTGTGCAAAAGCTTTTAAGTTTCATTAGGTCCCATTTGTTTATTTTTGTTTTTATTTCCATTTCTCTAGGAGCTGGGTCAAAAAGGATCTTGCTGTGATTTATGTCATAGAGTGATCTGCCTATGTTTTCCTCTAAGAGTTTGATAGTGTCTGGCCTTACACTTAGGTCTTTAATCCATTTTGAGTTTACTTTTGTGTATGGTGTCAGGGAGTGTTCTAATTTCATACTTTTACATGTACCTGTCCAATTTTCCCAGCACCACTTATTGAAGAGGCTGTCTTTTCTCCACTGTATATGCTTGCCTCCTTTATCAAAGATAAGGTGACCATATGTGTGTGGGTTTATCTCTGGGCTTTCTATCCTGTCCCATTGATCTATATTTCTGTTTTTGTGCCAGTACCAAACTGTCTTGATTACTGAAGCTTTGTAATATAGTCTGAAGTCAGGGAGCCTGATTCCCCCAGCTCCATTTTTCGTTCTCAAGATTGCTTTGGCTATTCGGGGTCTTTTGTGTTTCCATACAAATTGTGAAATTTTTTGTTCTAGTTCTGTGAAAAATGCCAGTGGTAGTTTGATAGGGGTTGCATTGAATCTGTAGATTGCTTTGGGTAGTAGAGTCATTTTCACAATGTTGATTCTTCCAATCCAAGAACATGGTATATCTCTCCATCTGTTTGTATCATCTTTAATTTCTTTCATCAGTGTTTTATAGTTTTCTGCATACAGGTCTTTTGTCTCCTTAGGTAGGTTTATTCCTAGATATTTTATTCTTTTTGTTGCAATGGTAAATGGGAGTGTTTTCTTAATTTCACTTTCAGATTTTTCATCATTAGTGTATAGGAATGCAAGAGATTTCTGTGCATTAATTTTGTATCCTGCTACTTTACCAAATTCATTGATTAGCTCTAGGAGTTTTCTGGTAGCATCTTTAGGATTCTCTATGTATAGTATCATGTCATCTGCAAGCAGTGACAGCTTTACTTCTTCTTTTCCGATTTGGATTCCTTTTATTTCTTTTTCTTCTCTGAGTGCTGTGGCTAAAACTTCCAAAACTATGTTGAATAATAGTGGTGAGGGTGAGCAATCTTGTCTTGTTCCTCATCTTAGTGGAAATGGCTTCGGTTTGTCACCATTGAGGACAAGGTTGGCTGTGGGTTTGTCATATATGGCCTTTATTATGTTGAGGAAAGTTCCCTCTATGCCTACTTTCTGCAGGGCTTTTATCATAAATGGGTGTTGAATTTTGTCAAAAGCTTTCTCTGCATCTATTGAGATGATCATATGGTTTTTCTCCTTCAATTTGTTAATATGATGTATCACATTGATTGATTCACGTATATTGAAGAATCTTTGCATTCCTGGAATAAACCCCACTTGATCATGGTGTATGATCCTTTTAATGTGCTGTTGGATTCTGGTTGCTAGTATTTTGTTGAGGATTTTTGCATCTATGTTCATCAGTGATATTGGCCTGTAGTTTTCTTGCTTTGTGACATCTTTGTCTGGTTTGGGTGTCAGGGTGATGGTGGCCTCGTAGAATGAGTTTGGGAGTATTCCTCCCTCTGCAATATTTTGGAAGAGTTTGAGAAGGATAGGTGTTAATTCTTCTCTAAATGTTTGATAGAATTCGCCTGTGAAGCCATCTGGTCCTGGGCTTTTGTGTGTTGGAAGATTTTTAATCACAGTTTCAATTTCAGTGCTTGTGATTGGTCTGTTCATATTTTCTATTTCTTCCTGGTTCAGTCTCGGCATTTGTAAGTTGTGCATTTCTAAGAATCTGTCCATTTCTTCCAGGTTGTCCATTTTATTGGCATAGAATTGCTTGTAGTAATCTCTCGTGATCGTTTGTATTTCTGCAGTGTCAGTGGTTACTTCTCCTTTTTCATTTCTAATTCTACTGATTTGAGTCTTCTCCCTTTTTCTCTTGATGAGTCTGGCTAATGGTTTATCAATTTTGTTTATCTTCTCAAAGAACCAGCTTTTAGTTTTATTGATCTTTGCTATTGTCTCCTTCACTTCTTTTTCATTTATTTCTGATCTGATCTTTATGGTTTCTTTCCTTCTGCTAGCTTTGGGGTTTTTCTGTTCTTCTTTCTCTAATTGCTTTAGGTGCAAGGTTAGGTTGTTTATTCGAGATGTTTTCTGTTTCTTGATGTAGGCTTGTATTGCTATAAACTTCCCTCTTTGAACTTCTTTTGCTGCATCCCAAATGTTTTGGGTCGTCGTGTTTCCATTGTCTTTTGTTTCTAGGTATTTTTTGATTTCCCCTTTGATTTCTTCAGTGATCACTTCGTTATTAAGTAGTGTATTGTGTAGCCTCCATGTGTTTCCATTTTTTACAGATCTTTTCCTGTAATTGATATCTAGTCTCATAGCATTGTGGTTGGAAAAGATACTTGATACAATTTCAATTTTCTTAAATTTACCAAGGCTTGATTTGTGACCCAAGATATGATCTATCCTGGAAAATGTTCCATGAGCACTTGAGAAAAATGTGTATTCTGTTGTTTTGGGGTGGAATGTCCTATAAATATCAATTAAGTCCATCTTGTTTAATGTATCATTTAAAGCTTGTGTTTCCTTATTTATTTTCATTTTGGATGATCTGTCCATTGGTGAAAGTGGGGTGTTAAAGTCCCCTACTGTGATTGTGTTACTGTCGATTTCCCCTTTTATGGCTGTTAGTATTTGATGTATGTACTGAGGTGCTCCTATGTTGGGTGCATAAATATTTACAATTGTTATACCTTCCTCTTGGATCAATCCCTTGATCATTATATAGTGTCCTTCTTTGTCTCTTGTAATAGTCTTTGTTTTAAAGTCTATTTTCTCTGATATGAGAATTGCTACTCCAGCTTTCTTTTGATTTCCATTTGCATGGAATATCTTTTTCCATCCCCTCACTTTCAGTCTGTATGTGTCCCTAGGTCTGAAGTGGGTCTCTTATAGACAGCATGTATGTGGGTCTTGTTTTTGTATCCATTCAGCCAGTCTGTGTCTTTTGGTGGGAGCATTTAATCCATTTACATTTAAGGTAATTATCGATATGTATGTTCCTGTTCCCATTTTCTTAAATGTTTTGGGTTTTTTATCGTAGGTCTTTTCCTTCTCGTGTGTTTCTTGCCTAGAGAAGTTCCTTTAGCATTTGTTGTAAAGCTGGTTTGGTGGTGCTGAACTCTCTCAGGTTTTGCTTGTCTGTAAAGGTTTTAATTTCTCCATCAAATCTGAATGAGATCCTTGCTGGGTAGAGTAATCTTGGTTGTAGGTTTTTCTCCTTCATCACTTTAAGTATAACCTGCCACTCCCTTCTGGCTGGCAGAGTTTCTGCTGAAAGATCAGCTGTTAACCTTATGGGAATTTCCTTGTGTGTTATTTGTTGTCTTTCCCTTGCTGCTTTTAATATGTTTTCTTTATATTTAATTTTTGATAGTTTGATTAATATGTGTCTTGGCGTGTTTCTCCTTGGATTTATCCTGTATGGGACTCTCTGTGCTTCCAGGACTTGATTAACGTTTTCTTTTCCCATATTAGGGAAGTTTTCAACTATAATCTCTTCAAATATTTTCTCAGTCCCTTTCTTTTTCTCTTCTTCTTCTGGGACCCCTATAATTCGAATGTTGGTGCATTTTATGTTGTCCCAGAGGTCTCTGAGACTGTCCTCAGTTCTTTTCATTCTTTTTTCTTTATTCTGCTCTGCAGTAGTTATTTCCACTATTTTATCTTCCAGGTCACTTATCCATTCTTCTGCCTCAGTTATTCTGCTATTGATCCCATCTAGAGTTTTTTTAATTTCATTTATTGTGTTTTTCATTGTTGCTTGGTTCCTCTTTAGTTCTAGGTCCTTGTTAAATGTTTCTTGCATTTTGTCTATTCTATTTCCAAGATTCTGGATCATCTTTGTTATCATTATTCTGAATTCTTTTTCAGGTAGACTTCCTATTTCCTCTTCATTTGTTAGGTCTGATGTGTTTTGACCCTGCTCCTTCATCTGCTGCGTGTTTTTCTGTCTTCTCATTTTGCTTATCTTACTGTGTTTGGGGTCTCCTTTTCACAGGCTGCAGATTCGTAGTTCCCGTTGTTTTTGGTATCTGTCCCCAGTGGCTAAGGTTGGTTCAGTGGGTTGTGTAGGCTTCCTGGTGGAGGGGCTAGTGCCTGTGTTCTGGTGGATGAAGCTGGATCTTGTCTTTCTGGTGGGCACGTCCACGTCTGGTGGTGTGTTTTGGGGTGTCTGTGGCCTTATTATGATTTTAGGCAACCTGTCTGCTAATGGATGGGGCTGTGTTCCTGTCTTGCTAGTTGTTTGGCATAGGGTGTCCAGCACTGTAGCTTGCTGGTCGTTGAGTGAAGCTGGGTCTTGATGTTGAGATGGAGATCTCTGAGAGATTTTTGCCGTTTGGTATTATGTGGAGCTGGGAGGTCTCTTGTGGACCAGTGTCCTGAAGTTGGCTCTCCCACCTCAGAGGCACAGCCCTGATGCCTGGCTGGAGCACCAAGAGCCTTTCATCCACACGGCTGGAAGACGAACAGCGGCACCGCCGATCGTGCGGCGGCAGCGGCGGGAGGCTGCAGACGGCCCCGGCGGTCGGGATCCCCCTGCGTGGACCCACGGTCTCCAGCGCCGACCCAGACTACTTTTTTTAACATATATTTAAAATGGAACTTACTGTATTTTGTGATGGATTTATGTTACCCAAAATTATCAGAAATTTTTCCCATTGATCTTTTATGAAATAAAATGAAATTATGATGTAATTACATGAAATTCCTACATATTTCAATATTTTAAATATACTAATATCTTGGAATTTCTCACCAAAATATTATGATAGCAATGTGTGTTTTTCAAGTGATGAAAAATAATGTTTTCTTTCATCAAAATAAACAGTGTATAAGGAACTGTGCAGAACAAAACTACTTTTGCAAATTATCAACTTTCAGTTAAAATAGAAAACATATAAGTTGCATTATTCACCAAATGTGAATTGGCTTTCAGATTTGTGCATTGAAACCAACTTACAGAGATTTGTCAAAAAATATGTCCTCTTTGGTGATCATTAAAATATCCTAAGTGATTATATCTCCTATTTCTCTTTTTACTTATTCTGTGCCTACAGACATATCCAATAACATGACATTTTCCCTCCCACCCCCCAGATATGTTATAAATTCATTACAGTGATTACTATATAAGTACTGCCTTACTATCCCAAAGAGTTCTTTCATTACCTCATTACTTCATGATCCACACATTTTTCCATGTGTACTGAATGGTTTGGTTTTATGTGTTCAAATATTTGATAAAATAATCCTACAAGATTGATATGTACAGGTCTTATCTCTTTTTTAGATGAATACTGAGGAAGTCACAAGTTAGTGAAAAAGCAACAGTTACTATTTTTATCCAGGGCCCTGGTTTCACAGTATATCACTTAGTATAAAGTGGCTTCAGTCTGGAGAAGGCAAATTTTTCTAATAACAAATGGGTTCTAACTTAACTTGCTTGACCAACCTCCTTATTTCATAGAGGTGAATCTAATACACGAAGTGTACAATAGTATATAGAAAAGAAAGTTTATGACCTTGAAGAATTTTATGATCTCAAGAAAGTGTAAACTCTACACACCAAAAAATATTTTCTGAGAAAAGATTTAGATGGTAGCATTCCCTATTTTCATACTCCCTAGGGTAACTGTTTAATGTATAAGGTAAATTAGAAAGATAGATGATAGATAGATATCAATAGATAGAGAAAAATTTGATAGATAGATGATAGATAGACAGAGAAAAAGGTATCAATAGAAACAGGAAAAACAATGGTAGTTTTTAGAATCAACACTAGAAGGGACTCTGAAGATTATTTAGTGAAAACCATAGTCTTACAGATGAAACCACTAAAACCCAGAGAAGAGTGACTTGCTCAAAGTCCAAATCTTGTTAGAGGTAGAGCCAGCCTTAGAATCTAGGCCTTCCAACTCTTGGTCAAATATTTTCCCTATACTGTAGTTCTGATGCATTTTAAAGTCACCCTAGTGAATCATCTACAATCTAAAAGGTAATTCTTTTTTATTAATGTTAGCTTAAAAAAAGGTAACCTTGACATATGTGGCCATTTCAACCTAATAGGTACATCTAGCACATATCCTTTTTACTCTGAAAACTTCAAGCACAACTTGATTCTTTGCTTTATATGAAAATAATGAATTGGTGGTGAATACATCGAACAGCTGTGTGTTCATAAAGACCATGTGTTATTTTTGTTTAACGTTGTAATGTTTTGATGTGCTGCTGAGTGATTTGTCTTTGGGAGACAGTAAAATGTCAGCTGGTTTTACCCTAGAAGACCTCTTACTAAAGAAATTCCAGCTGTGAATATATGATACTTCCTTAAATGGGCAAAGAGAATTTATCCCATGTGTAAAATTGTTCTGCACATCTGTACTGCTTTAGGAACAATATTCTCTTGGTTTCTATAAGAAGTTGCTTTTCTCTTGAAAATAAAATATAGAAAACTGTATTCATACAAAATGTTTTAAAATAATTTGAATGAAGGTTTTAACAACAACTTTTGCAAATGTGGTCTTCTTGAAAGTATAAATGTATACCAGTATTTGAGCTAGGTATAATCAGTATTACGACGAGTAGTTAAATTAATGTATGCTTTACTTTGTAAAATCTCTGCTTAAAATCAGTTGTGGGCTTAAAAAGCTAAGCCTGGTACCAGTCCATAGTCCCATCAGGAAAAATCCTCTAGATTTAAAGGAAATGTTACATTGCATACCTTTAATAGTAAATAGATATTTATATTTTATACAAAATAGTAGATATTTACACTTTACCAGGTTATGAAATGTATGGATACCAACAACCATAAAAAGCAGCTAAATGGTTAGGCTGATGCAACTACATAGATGCTTTAGTAGCTATTTGGCATCTGTTTGTCTCATTCTTACTATTTGCTGCCAGTGCTCATGGGGAGTGTTAAAGGGGTTTACCGCAGAAACGACTGGAGAAAGATTATCTGCAACCATTATGCATTAGTTTAGTCTCAACCTCAAATTATATTTGTTTGTTTTCCAAGTATTTATTAAATTAATGTGTCGATAAAATTGTGTAGATCTATTTTGGTTTTAAAAATAATAGTAACAATTTCAGAAGTTAGTTCAAAGAATGAACAAATCAATGTTCATACTTTGATGGAATTATAATTAATGTTGTGCACCACCAAGTAAGACATTATTATAAAGGTAATGTTAACAGTGTTTAAACAAATATACCAGAATGTACAGAGCCCAAAATGCCATTGCCTTCATAGCAGTTACCTTGAAATACAATTTCAAATTAAACATTACAAAAAAGGTGTGAGCAATAGAAGCCTCCTTGTGAGTAATGAATACAGCCTCTCAAGATAACTACTTGGCAATGGCTTTTATTCAACTATGTACATTCTGGTAAGTTTGTTAACAACCAGTTGTGTTAACATATAGCCATACCTCATTTAGTATCTAACTGTGCTGTGTATGCAGAAGCATGCACACACACACACACACTCACACACACAGGAAATTGTATTTCCCTTCCTGTTGGAAATACCTCATTGCTTGTCTTCCAGTTCCACTCTGCTTTTAGTCATAATCTTATATGTGCTAGAGAGGACCTCAGACTAGAAATCTGGGGTCGGCAAACTATGACTCCTGAGCTACACCCAGTCTGCCTGTGAGCTAAGAATTGTTTCTTCATTTTAAAAAAGTTGAAAAAATCAAAAGAAGAATAATGTTTCGTGATGGAATTCAAATTTCGGTGTCCATAAGTAAAGTTTTATTGGAACACAGCCATATTCGTTTATACGTCGTCTATGGCTGCTTTCACAATACAATGGCAGAGCTGAGTAGTTGCAACAGAAGTCATGGTCCACAAAGCCTAAATTATTTACTATCTATCCCTTTACAGAAAAAATTTGCTGACTACTTAGCAAATTTTTAAATCATCCACTTAGGTAAAAAAATGTGAGTGTAACAAGGGATACGTTTCCCCCTAGACTTAAGGAACACTCATTATCCAGTCTTGAGATAAAATTGTATGGATTTAACGAGTGATATGAATGAAGCAAAACAGTATCTTCATGGGTTTCCCTTGGGAATTAGGGGAAGAATACTTTTCCAATTTTAAATCACCACCAGCGTGTTTCTGATTACCGCAGTTCTTATATCAAAGAGGGTAGGGCGTGGGTAGAAAGAAGAAAAGACAGCTTGTGATTTTACCCTATTGCCTGATTTCCTCTTCATCCTTCATGAGAGAGTAGAAGCTGTATCTGCTTCAAGATGAGTGTGGTTATTACCTGGTGCTCCTGTTGCTTGACTAGAATGCAGGTGCTGGGAGGCAAATGGCTAGTTTGAACCCACAAAGGAACACTCCTAGGCTCAAAGGGGAGCATTGTGTCTGCTTGGAATTTAGCTTGTTTGATCAACCTCTGCCCTTTATTTCATGGAAATGTGATTGCGATGAGTATTTATTTCTCACAATCATCAGGGTTATTTACTGCCATTTTTGTGACTATGTCTACTCTTTTGTTGAGGAATATGCTTTTAATTTCTTTCTTGTGCAAAAATCAGTATGTGTAAGTATAGCCACATTATAAATACATATATACACATGTATATCTACACACACCCCCAGTACACACACAAGTGTGTGCATATATATAATGTGGATTATTTGCATATTACATTTATGCGTGTATGTGTCCCAGTGATAGTGTCATTGCCATAGCAACATGGTGTTTATTGGTATGATCTAATAAAATTTAGTTTTCTTATTTCACTGGAATACAATAGCCAAGGGGCTTGTTGATCTGTATAAGAAAACTCCTAATTGGTATCTAAATGCCCTCACAGTAGTTAAATTTCCATCTACTAGCTGTACAGAAGCCAAATAATATAGAGCATAGGGGGCCGAAACAATTTTCACTGATTGCTTCTTAGTTGAAGGATAAGAAATATGCAGAACAAGTTAAATAGCCCTAGGGACTGTGTGCATTATCACCAAGAAAGACAGAAATGTGAGTCATAAATTAGGTTTGTTAGATCTTGTGTATGGTATAGCAAGAGAAGCATGAAAGTGATACCATATCACTCCTCTTTTCATTCATCCATGAATATTAGATTTATCAATTATGCTTAGTGGTTAGTCCATGCATGAAAGAGGCATTATAAAATCCATATAATCCTATAATATAGCTGCAAAAATATAGTTAAGTATCTGACACTCACTTATATAAACCAAACTATAATATTCCAGAGGGAACGGACTTAACATTCAATGTTTCCTCCAGGATATGGGATCTAAGTTATTGTTATAAATGTGTATGTGACCATTTCAATGACATCGAATTGCAAGACAATCTACTATATAATTTTCTTACCATCAGTTATGCATTTTTAATATTTAATGCTTTTGCTAAAAATTATAGGCCTTTACCGTTTAATTTCATTTTCTCTTTTACAGTTTGTCATAGATGAGTCCTGACTGTGCTCTTTCTCATTAAATTCCTTATAGTTCTTCTACCAGCTTTTCTATCATCTAGCCTTCCCCCTCCAGTCTAAATACAGTTTTCTAAATATTATTATTTAATTATCACTCCGTGTCTAGTGTAAAGCTCCCTGCACAGTGCCATCAAAAGCTTATTAACTAATTAAGAGAAACAAAAGTAAATGTTAAAATTTATTTAAAGATCACAGTGAGGGAAGTCTCTGAAAATTGGCTGCAACTTCTCCAAAGCCTCTCTGTGGGTTCCATTACATATCTCATATTCTGTAAGATAGTGACAGCAAGGATTAGGGCCAACTTGAAAATTTGATCTTTATTTTTAAGCTTCCTACTTGTGACTTTAAGTCAGACCTAGAATTTATTAAACAACCAATTTCTCACCACCTTCACTATTTGTGCCCTGGTCTGAGCCACTATTATCTCATCTGAATTATTTCAGTCGTTTCTGTAATTGTTTCCTTATTTTCCCACTTGCTTTCCCACACTCAGTTCTCCAAAGAACCTCCAGAGAGAGACCCTTAAAAAGAAAGTCAGCTAATTCTTCTGTTCAGATCTCCAATACCTCTCCTTCTCATTTAGAGTAAAACCTAAGATCCTTACAATAGTCTAGAATAGCCCTACAAAGTCTTCCTTTAGGTTACCAATGTGAGTCATTTTTATTTAACTTCACCTCCTTCTACTTTTTCCCTCATTCAAACTAGGCTCTATGCTCTTCTCTATGAATTATCATGTATGAGTTCTTTGTCACATTTCCTTTTTTTTGAATCCCATGAAGCTGAAATACTCACGAATTACTTTCTACTTTGTGGTCCTCTGAAGAGTTTCCCTAGGACTCAACAGGTGTAAACATTGGTACAAAGGCGGCCCCAAACACGGCCAGAGCAACAACACGTTGCCTGTTCTCTCCTTTTGAGATTTTTTGCTTAAACTACAAATTATGCCAGGTTGGAATGGAGACTCAATGAGCCATTTTGTGCAACCTACACACACTGTTGGTTTTGACATTTTCTTGTCTTTTTGGTGGGCCAGAGGGTACCATTGAAAATTACTGCTTCAGTGCCTGAAAGAGTTAATGTAGCTTCCAGAAATGATTATTACATCCCCCAGGAGTAGCTTATGCATTAGGAGAATCTGGCTTAGTTTGTTGGTAAAATGCACATCTGCTACAAGACAGGATAGGGACAACTACTGATTAAAGGGGACTTCAGTGACTCTGCTCTTTAAGAGAGCACTATCAGAGCAAGTTTACTGATTACAAAGTGCTTAAAGATTATATTCAAAGTCCAATGTGCCTTTTATCACCCCCTCCCACAGGTAATTAAATGAACATAATCAGCAATACTTTATATGTTCAAATCCTCCCTCCCATTCCTTTTAGCTGCCTTTCCATCTCAGTTCACTGTATTACTACCCATCTCCACCTCATTTTGGGCAGTCAAGTGAGGCTGAAATTTCTCCCTCTATGTAGTTAAAATCTAAAATATGAGATATCATCAGAAATTGGAGGAGATCAGCATTTATAATGGATATGAAATTGTGGGGCTGCCAATATCATTCAGATCTTTTTGTCATAATATCCCCAGACCCACCATTCTTGAGGGATTACCATATCTATTTCCTTTATGTTACCAATTCAGTCTGACATTAGGTGAGTTATCCTTTGGACTTATTGTAGCATATGCTGTTTCAGGAATCTTCTTTGCAAAGAAATCGGGAAGAAGGAGTACATTTTGAAACTGTTATTGCCTTTAGGTAGCATTAAGTGTTTCTGAAAATCAAGAGAAAACTTTTGATTTTCAAAAATGTTCCTTAACAAACATTATAATTTTTCATGGTAAAACCTTATTTTATCATCTATTACATAAAGAGAAATCTTACCTGATTTGTTATTCATTTCACACTGGGGTCCTGATTGATATTGAAAAATCATGCCAAAAAAACATAAAGAGGTACAATAAGTAGATTTTAACCGTTTAGTATTTCTAAATAGTATGTTTAGAACTCTTCTGAATCTTAGAAATTTAGTATCTTCTAAATAGAGATGTTTTACATTTTTACATTTTCTGGTAGGGCAAAGATTTCACCAAAGATTAATGCATTTTGAAAATGACAAAACAATTGCTTTTTCAATAGTTTCAGAATTTTGCCATTAAGGCAAAGCTATGGTTCACTATTTTGGATGTTTTAGGAGTTACTGCTTATATTATTGGTCATTTAAAAAAATGACACTTTTAAAAGTAGACCTGTTCATATAGTAGACCATAAATATAAAACCTAAGCAATTTTCTTATGCAATCACCTTACTGGTACTGTTTCATGATAAGAGCATTTTCCTATTTTGGTCTTGATATTTTATCTCATAATAATCTAGTGCAAACCATTTAATAATTTGGTTATATAAACATTCAGGGTTTTGAAATCACAGTCCAGGATATCTGCTTCTTCCTGTTTTCACATTAAAAAAAGGCAGAGTAAGGTGATGTGTTTTGGTAGTTAGGTCAGTAAAGGAGTAAATAATTCGGGGTTCTATTCCTTGAACTTCAATTGATTTTAATACACCATTTATACATTTTGTAAAAGGGTGAATAGGTACCGTATAAATAACCTGTATTACAGTTTAAAAAACCACTCCACTAATTTTGATCCCACAGTGATTATTAATATAGCAATGTTAATAAATGTGATATAATTCTAAAACAAATGTTATCTAAAATATAATTTATTTTTAACTAAAATATTTGATAAGAACGAGTGTGAATACTTCCCATTTAATCCATTAAAGTTTAATGTTCAAAATTAAGAAACACTGTATATAAATAGCCTATATCTTAAAATATTCCAGTACTAAATTAGAATATACTGTGGAATAGGGTGCTGTCACGTTCTTTACTGAATGATCAGAATTTTTGTCATGAATAAATTATAAACTAAACATATTTACTTTTTAAAAATACATGTATAAGTGTTAGTGGAAAATTAATCTGTATGAAATGTATCTTTCTAAAGAGTTCTGTATATAAAATATCATATGACTCAAATGAAAACACATACTTTATAAAATTTATCATTTCTTAGTACAAAAGCCTTTGACAAATACTATAATTTATTATTTTCTTCTAATGAACACTTACCATGGGCTTTTTTTTTTTTGATCAGAGAAATTTTTTAATTTTATTTTTTTTTAACATCTTTATTGGAGTATAATTGCTTTCCAATGGTGTGTTAGTTTCTGCTTTATAACAAAGTGAATCAGCTATAAGTATACATATATCCCCATATCTCCTCCCTCTTGTGTCTCCCTCCCACCCTCCCTATCCCACCCCTCTAGGTGGTCACAAAGCAAAGAGCTGATTTCCCTGTGTTATGCGGCTGCTTCCAACTAGCTATCTATTTTACATTTGTTAGTATATGTAAGTCCATGCCACTCTCTCACTTCGTCCCACCTTACCCTTCCACCTCCCCATATCCTCAAGTCCATCTTCTACGTCTGCATCTTTATTCCTGTCCTGCTCCTAGGTTCTTTAGAACCATTTCTTTTTTAATTCCATATATATGTGTTAGCATACGGTATTTGTTTTTCTCTTTCAGACTTACTTCACTCTGTATGACAGACTCTAGGTCCATCCACCTCACTACAAATAATTCAATTTTGTTTCATTTTATGGCTGAGTAAGATTCCATTGTATATATGTGCCACATCGTCTTTATCCATTCATCTGTCCATGGACACTTAGGTTGCTTCCATGTCCTGGCTATTGTAAATAGAGCTGCAAAGAACATTGTGGTACATGACTCGTTTTGAATTACGGTTTTCTCAGAGTATATGCCCAGTAGTGGGATTGCTGGGTCATATGTTAGTTCGATTTTTAGTTTTTTAAGG
Source organism: Eschrichtius robustus (assembly GCF_028021215.1). Classification (NCBI taxonomy): domain Eukaryota; kingdom Metazoa; phylum Chordata; class Mammalia; order Artiodactyla; family Eschrichtiidae; genus Eschrichtius; species Eschrichtius robustus. Next base: position 81,424,654 of record NC_090845.1, read on the forward strand.
AACCTCCATGCTGTTCTCCACAGTGGCTGTGTCAATTTACATTCCCACCAACAGTGCAAGAGGGTTCCCTTTTCTCTACACCCTCTCCAGCATTTATTGTTTGTAGATTTTTTGATGATGGTCATTCTGACTGGTGTGAGGTGATACCTCGTAGTTTTGACTTGCATTTCCCTAATGATTAGTGATGTTGAGCTTCCCTTCACGTGTTTGTTGGCAATCTGTGTATCTTCTTTGGAAAAATGTCTATTTAGGTTTCTGCCCATTTTTGGATTGGGTTGTTTGTTTTTTGATATTGAGCTGCATGAGCTGCTTGTAAATTTTGGAGATTAATCCTTTGTCAGTTGCTTCATTTGCAAATATTTTCTCACATTCTGAGGGTTGTCTTTTCATCTTGTTTATGGTTTCCTTTGCTGTGCAAAAGCTTTTAAGTTTCATTAGGTCCCATTTGTTTATTTTTGTTTTTATTTCCATTTCTCTAGGAGGTGGGTCAGAAAAGATCTTTCTGTGATTTATATCATAGAGTGTTCTGCCTATGTTTTCATCTAAGAGTTTGAGAGTGTCTGGCCTTACATTTAGGTCTTTAATCCATTTTGAGTTTATTTTTGTGTATGGTGTTAGTGAGTGTTCTAATTTCATTCTTTTACATGTAGCTGTCCAATGTTTCCAGCACCACTTATTGAAAGGGCTGTCTTTTCTCCATTGTATATCCTTGCCTCTTTTGCCATAGATTAGTTGACCATAGGTGTGGTGGTTTATCTCTGGGCTTTCTATCCTGTTCCATTGATCTATATTTCTGTTTTTGTGCAAGTACCATACTGTCTTGATCACTGTAGCTATGTAGTATTGTCTGAAGTAGGGAATGTGATTCCTCCAGCTCCATTTTTCTTTCTCAAGATTGCTTTGGCTATTCCGGGGTATTTTGTGTTTCCATACAAATTGTGAAAATTTTGTTCTAGTTCTGTGAAAAATGCCAGTGGTAGTTTGATAGGGATTGCATTGAATCTGTAGATTGCTTTGGGTAGTAGAGTCATTTTCACAATGTTGATTCTTCCAATCCAAGAACATGGTATACCTCTCCATCTGTTTGTATCATCTTTAGTTTCTTTCATCAGTGTCTTATAGTTTTCTGCATACAAGTCTTTTGTCTCCTTAGGTAGGTTTATTACTAGGTGTTTTATTCTTTTCGTTTCAGTGGTAAATGGGAGTGTTTCCTTAATTTTTCTTTCAGATTTTTCATCATTAGTGTATAGGAATGCAAGAGATTTCTGTTCCTTAATTTTGTCTCCTGCTGCTTTACCAAATTAATTGATTACCTCTAGTAGTTTTCTCGTAGCATGTTTAGGATTCTCTACGTATACTATCACGTTATCTGCAAGCAGTGACAGCTTTACTTCTGTTCCAATTTGGATTCCTTTTATTTCTTTTTCTTCTCTGATTGCTGTGGCTAAAACTTCCAAAACTATGTTGAAAAATAGTGGTGAGAGTGGGCAATCTTATCTTGTTCCTCATCTTAGTGGAAATGGTTTCAATTTTTCACCATTGAGAAAGATATTGGCTGTGGGTTTGTCGTATATGGCCTTTATTATGATGAAGTAAGTTCCCCCTATGCCTACCTTCTGGAGGGTTTTTATCATAAATGGGTGTTGAATTTTGTTGAAAACTTTTTCTGCATCTATTGAGATGATTGAGTAGTTATTTCTACTATTTTATCTTCCAGGTCACTTATCTGTTCTTCTGCCTCAGTTATTCTGCTATTGATTCCTTCTAGAAAATTTTTAATTTCATTTATTGTGCTGTTCATCATTGTTTGTTTGCTCTTTAGTTCTTCTAGGTCGTTGTTTAATGTTTCTTGTATTTTCTTCATTCTATTTCCAAGATATTAAATCATCTTTATTATTATTACTCTGAATTCTTTTTCAGGTAGACTGCCTATTTCCTCTTCATTTGTTTGGGCTGGTGGGTTTTTACCTTGCTTCTTCATCTGCTGTGTGTTTCTCTGTCTTCTAATTTTGCGTAACTTACTATATTTGGGGTCTCCTTTTCCCATGCTGCAGTTTTGTATTATTTCCCATTGTTTTTGATGTCTGACCCCAGTGGGTGAGGTTGGTTCAGTGGGCTATGTAGGCTTCCTTGTGGAGGGGATTGGCGCCTGTGTTCTGGTGGGTGGGTTGGATCTTGTCTTTGTGGTGGGCAGGGCCGCATCTGGTCGTGTGTTTTGGGGTGTCTGTGACATTATTATGATTTTAGGCAGCCTCTCTGCTAATGGGTGGGGTTGTGTTCCTGTCTTGCTAGTTGTTTGGCACAGGGTGTACAGCACAGTAGCTTGCTGGTCATTGAGTGGAGCTGGGTCTTAGCACTGAGTTGGAGGTCTCTGGGAGAGCTTTCCCCGTTTGATATTACATGGAGCCGGGAGGTATCTTGTAGACCAATGTCCTGAACTCGGCTCTCCCACCTCAGAGGCACAGGCCTGACATCCAGCTGGAGCACCAAGACACTGTCAGCCACACGGCTCTGAAGAAAAGGGAGAGAAAAAAGAAAGAAAAAAAGAAGAATAAAATAAAATAAATTAAAATTGTTATTAAAATAAAAAATAATTATTAAAAATAAAAAAATTGGAAAGTAATAAAAAAAGAAAAAATGAAAGAAAGAAAGAAGAGAGCAACAAAACCAAAAAAAAAAAAAAAAAGAATCCACCAATGATAACAAGTGCTAAAAACTATACTAAAAAAGAAAAAAAGAAAGAAAAAAACAGAAAGACATAACCCTAGGGCAAATGGTAAAAACAAAGCTATACAGGCAAAATCACACAAAGAAGCATACACATACACACTCACAAAAAGAGAAACAGGAAAAAAATATACATATTGTTGCTCCCAAAGTCCACTGCCACAATTTTGGGATGATTTGTTCTCTATTCAGGTATTCCACAGATGCAGGGTACATGGAGTTGATTGTGGAGATTTAATCCGCTGCTCCTGAGGCTGCATGGAGAAATTTCCCTTTCTTTTCTTTGTTCGCACAGCTCCTACGTTTCAGCTTTGGATTTAGCCCCGCCTCTGCGTGTAGGTCTCCTGAGGATGTCTGTTCTTTGCTCAGACAGGACGGGGTTAAAGGAGCAGCTGATTAGGGGGCTCTGGCTCACTCAGGCCAGGGGAGGAGGGAAGGGTATGGAATGTGGGGCGAGTCTGCAGCGGCAGAGGCCAGCGTGACATTGCAACAGCCTGAGGCATGCCGTGTGTTCTCCCGGGGAAGTTGTCCCTGGATCACGGGACCCTGGCAGTGGCAGGCTGCACAGGCTCCAGGGAGGGGAGGTGTGGATAGTGACCTGTGCTTGCACACAGGCTTCTTGATGGCTGCAGCAACCGCCTTAGCATTTCACGCCTGTCTCTGGGGTCTGCGCTGATAGCCGTGGCTCGCGCCCGTCTCTGGAGCTCGTTTAAGCAGTGCTCTGAATCCCTTCTCCTCGCACACCACGAAAAAATTGTCTCTTGACTCTTAAGCAGGTCCAGACTTTTTCCCAGACTCACTCCCAGCTAGCTGTGGGGCATTAGCCCCCTTCAGACTGTGTTCACGCAGCCAACCCCAGTCCTCTCCCTGGGATCTGACCTCCGAAGCCCGAGCCTCAGCTCCCAGCCCCAACTCGTCCTGGCGGGTGAGCAGGCAAGCCTCTCAGGCTGGTGAGTGCTGGTCGGCACCTATCCTTTGTGGGGGAATCTCTCTGCTTTGCCCTCTGCACCCCTGTTGCTGTGCTCTCCTCCATGGCTCCGAAGCTTCCCCCTTGCCACCCCCATCTCTGCCAGTGAAGGGTCTTCCTAGTGCGTGCAAACTTTTCCTCCTTCACAGTTCACTCCCAGTGGTGCAGGTCCCATCCCTATTCTTTTGTCTCTGTTTTTTCTTTTTTCTTTTGCCCTACCCAGGTACGTGGGGAGTTTCTTGCCTTTTGGGAAATTGAGGTCTTCTGTCAGCACTCATTTGGTGTTCTGTAGGAGTTGTTCCACATGTAGATGTATTTCTGATGTATTTGTGGGGAGGAAGGTGATCTCCAAGTCTTACTCTTCCACCATCTTGAAGATCTCTACTGTGGGCTTTTATAGTAACGTACATATACCGATTTTCTTTCAGTGAACCACGTTTTGCTAGTGAGTAGCTATTTCCAAATGCAAATAACTCTGAAGAAAGACTTTGGTTTGGGAAGCTGTACAGTTATTGCTAATTTTTTTAATAGCACATTTCAGTGATTTTCAGTTTATTATACCATTGTAGGTGACTTACATATCATTATGCATTTTTTCATAGAGTAGATATTTTTATGTTGTTATTGAAGAAAGATGCCCTAGCTTTCTTCCTGAAAGGGACGATACTTGTATATTAATACATATATAGTTAAAAGTAAGGGAGTATATTATTTTTTTGGAAAGTAAATATTGTCTCTGGTATATCAGCACATAAAGAACAACAGTGCTTAAATATACAAATAATTTCTTTAACACATTTTACTTCTATTGGCTTTTTATTTCAGTGAAGTTTCATTGTAATTTCTTCAATTAGTGGTTATTGCTCTATGTGTTTCCTTGTCAGTGCAAGTATGTAATGGTTGTGTAAAATGTAGAGGACTGGGGTGTAGATCATTGAATCTATGCACAGCAGAAGGCCTAAAAAATCTCTAGCAGATTGTCAGGATTGTTATCCCATAAGGTCCATAATTCCAAAAATATTTCAAAGCTTGTGTTTAGGAATGAACATTTTTCCAAAATAGATATACTGATATTCTCTTAGTCCTTCATCAGAGCACTAAATGATCTTTCCCTCTCAAGCTTTCATGGGCCATTGGTCCATAGTGATAGACCTAAAACCTGGAGCTAGGAAAAGAAAATTAATATATGCAGAATGAAAATCCCTTGGCTGCTATAATTTATAAGGAAATATTCTCTGTATGAAAAAATAAACTTCACAGAAATAGCAAGTTGTCAGTTTATCAGTCAAAATGATGTATAATCCCCACAGAAGTTCAATCATATACAAATCCTAATATAAAATTTTAATTTGTCTTTAAATGGTTTGAGCTTTACTGACAAACATACTATCATAGACATAACTTTCTTGAGGTCTAAAATAGCAACATCAATGTATTAGGTATGTATAATCTTGTATTTATAGATGATTGATAGAGTTAATGAGAAAAATCCCACTTATTTAAAATCTTGCAAGGCTGAAATACTCAGTAAAGTATTTGTTCAGCTTGTCAATTTAATATAAGTATGTTGTTGAAATTCTTAAGGATAGAGCTTAGTTGCCTGGCAATGGATTGTAGTGAAATTCATTTAAAGTTCATTGAACATGGGAGGTATGTAATTTATTCAAATCCCCCACTTATTGAATCAGGATTTGACTTTTTAAAATATTTTTTTCCAACTAATAAAATGGACTTGAAAAAAATTAGCAAAATCTCTGTAGAATTGTGACAGAGTAATTCTGTTGACTATGTTGTCTATTAAAGTTTTCACTGACAGGAGCTGAAGGCTAAATTGAGATGAATATATTTATTGTTGTTTAGAGGATTCATTTTTATTTTGATTTACTTAGAGGGAAATTTAGTTGTAAATGCTTTATAATCTTGCCAACTCCTCCCTTTCTAGATAAATAATGAGATCATGTATCTGCATATTTAATGGGAATATATTATAAAAAAAAATGTTTAGAATGGGATTCCTGGATTTCTTAATATATAACTAATGATATAGGTAATAGAAGGCAGAAACGTTCCGTGGCTTTATTATATTAGTAAGTAAACATAGACTTTTAAAGCATAAATATGTGGCAATAAAAAGTATGTAAAATTTTAGCATCTGATTTTGAGTTTGCTTCTACCCTGCTTATACTTTTGATTACACAGGTTTTTGTTGTATTTGTTATTGTTGTTATTCTCTGCATGTAGGTTATCTACCTGCTCACAGCCATGTTTGCATCTATTCTCTTGAGGTTTCAAATCTTAAACCTTAGGTGTGTTTCTTATCAGTCTATGGTCAAGACCAAATGGGTGAATTCTTGTTTTTGAAAGAAATGTTTTTGACTTAGTTAAGAGTTACCACTACAAAGTTTTCTGATTAACATAAGTACAATGGTGCTAAAAGTCAAAGCATTAGGTAGGAAAATGAGTTATTTGGAGACTGTTTATTTGTATCAAATAATGTGTATGGTATGTAACCACATCTGTATGGTCATGTGTTCTCAGCCCTCTCGTATCCATTGTATCTTTCAATGAATTACAGAAGGGATTCCTAGGGAGAAAGCTGCGTGGTGCATAAGTTCATATTTAGCAATAACCAAGAAAGCTAAGCTTTAAATTAAATCTTGAAAAGCCTGATAATGCTCTTTTGAAAATGACAACACTGTTTTCTTGACCCTTATGCTCTAACAGATGAATTAGGCACAAGTACGTATTTGAATGAGTTCACAGTGCCTGAAGGTCTGAGAAATATAAATATGAATTATACCTGGTGCCTGCTCTTAGGAAGTTTATAGTCAAATTAGGGAAGATAAGAAATATAGGCCAAGAATTATAAATCGAGGGAGAAACTGATTGATTCCAGAAAGGAGATTGAGAGTCTAAGCCATGGGAGACCAGAAGAAGGGATAGATCTATTTGGGCAAGAGAAGGATTCCTAGTGCAGGTGACTCTTGAGAAGGTTGTGGAAAGATCAAGTTTAGACATGTTGGTTGTGAGGAAAAAGGTGTTTAAGAAGTAATAACAGAACTATTAAAAGCACAAAAGCAGGAGATTTCTGTGGTGCACTGTTATACATCGAATAGTTCAGTTTTGTTGTGTTATATATGAAATAGAGTTGTTGGAAGAAAACTTGAAATGTTAGATTTAGGTCTTGGATGCTAGGTGAAGGAGTTCTGTTGGCATTCATAATTTTGGGGTTGGAGGGTCAGAACTTTACTTCAGGAGGCTTATTTTGGCAGAGGTACAAATAAAATATCTGTCCCTAATATGTTTCACTCTATTTGTAACCACTGCTACTAAAGATATACTGACAGTGTGTGGCTGGAGCCAACTAGTACTTGCTTGTAAGAGTAATAAGAGGGCTTCCCTGATGGCACAGTGGTTGAGGATCTGCCTGCCAATGCAGGGGACACAGGTTCGAGCCCTGGTCTGGGAAGATACCACATGCCGCAGAGCAAATGGGCCCTTGAGCCACAATTACTGAGCCTGCGCGTCTGGAGCCTGTGCTCCGCAACAAGAGAGGCCGCGATAGTGAGAGGCCCGCGCACCGCGATGAAGAGTGGCCCCCGCTTGCCACAACTAGAGAAAGCCCTCGCACAGAAACGAAGACCCAACACAGCCATAAATAAATAAATAATTAATTAAAATTTTTTTAAAAAAGGAGTAATAAGATATCTTTGTAATGATCTTACATTTTAATGTTTTTTGAAATGTTATCTCCTTTGCATGATATATCCTCTGTTATAATATGTAGTATAAGGCTATAGAAAATATACTAAAGTGATTATAGTAATAATAATACTGTACAATTTATATTTGGAAATAATTTCCTTTGTGTTTCAGTTTTCTCCTGTTTTCTTATATTCCTTGAAACGTAAACATTTTTGGTTTCTGTACTCCACGTGTGCAACCTGGAAAAACTGGGATTCCACCTCAGCCATTCTCTTTTTGTCTTGACTGATCTTGTTGTGTACACATAGACTGAGTCACTACTGGGCCTCTGCATTAATACAGCTTCCAGCTTTTTAAAATAATCAATACATTTAAGATGATTTTGTTTTTTATGTACTTTAACTTTGACCCTTTGCTTAGTTATATTTTCACTTGGTCTAGGATATGATGTGATTGTTCCATATATTAAAAGCTGATATGTGGCATAGTGTAACCTAAACAGAGTATATTTACGGCTTACACGTCCCGGTAATGTATAGGAAGGTGAATAATATTTTCTCTTTTGTTGTTGTTTCTAAGAAGTCAGAGTAAATAGTTTCCCCCATCTTCTCATCTTTCAGACAGAAATTTGAAACCCCACTGTGGTAGGAAGAATACAGACAGATTTTTGGAAGTCAAATTTAGAAACATTCACACAATGTATTTTCAAGCAACTAGAAAAGAAGGTTTTAACAGCCCCGAAAAAAGCAAGCATTATCCAGCTCAATGAATTGTCAAAATCAAAGTACATATATGCACAAGAACCACTTTGGGCTACACAGTGCTTTCGTGGGTGAACCTTAAGTGCAAGATGGATGGATTCACTGCATTCGGATGTATGGGAGGAAAAAGAATATTTGTTGACTACTTTTTTCAGGTCAGGTTAAAGTAATACCATTCGTCTCAATATCAGATGTTGATTCTTATCTAGTTATATACCATGGTTGTGAATGTCTTCATATGCAGGACTTTCATAGTTCAGGAGAAATGACTGATAGTCTAACTTACTGAGCTTTGGAGGAGTCATCTGATCATCTGAGAACACATCCTTTCAAAACACAAATAATTATTGCTTGCAAAGTGATGTGGAACTTTTATTTTCAAGAAAAAAATGATTTTTCTCTCCTCCTCAACAGCTACTTTCTCACGTTGGCCATATTCAAAGTGTTCTTTCTCTCAAATACTCATTCCTTAAAATTTTGAGACTACAGGACCTCCAGTTTATATGATACAACTCAAAACAAATGAAATAAAAAAGCTTTTTCTTGGAGAACAAGCCATCCAGTTTCAATGAGTAAATTCAAGGCACTTAACATGTATGAGCCAGATATTCATTACCAAACAATTCAAAGCTTAGTTATAGTAAGTACTAAAAAAGAATATATCTTCTTTTTGCATAGTTTCTTACCCAGAGAAGCTAAATGTGGCATAAGGCCTGAATTTTTTGGTTAAAAATAACACTTTTTTTTGTTAAAAGTACCACGCGAAAATATCTAGTAGAAAATAAATTCATTTTATGGCATTAGCTGTTATGATTTCACATTGCATGCAGTTTTAGGGACCTCCTATGGAATTTAAGGGATTCACATAATTCAGATTTCTATTATAGCAATACTGAATTGATCCTTTAAAGGATTTAAATTGCATTCATACATGGAAAAGACCAATATCTGTAGGGAAATATGCATTTTTTAATTAAAAGTAAGTATATCATCAACATTTTATATTTGCTAAAATGATTGTTGCTTTCCATATTTATTGTAGTATTTTCCATAATTTATTATACAAAATTACTAACGTTAGTGCAATTGAAAAATATTTTATTCTTCGTGTTATGTTTATCCTAATGACTGTTGGTGTGATTTAATTTCCAAATTTAACAAAAACTTGGCATCGAAATAGAGCTGTTATTGATACATACATGCCAAATTTTTGATGACCCAGGAACACACATTGATTCATTTGCTCTTTTTCAGTTACAACCTTAAGTGTTATAGCTATAAGAAATAAAATTATCTTTACTTCTTAGGAAAGCTGGAATTCATACTTCAAGAAATATACTGTATTTTCATAGCATACAGCAAGATACTGATATAAATTGAAGTTTTGCCTTTTCTTGTATTGCTTATCATTTTATTGGCATAAATCTGAAAGATGATAGAATGATTTCCCAGCATAAAATTCATAGTCTACTGGAATTATGTTCTTATGCTTTGTTCACTTATTAAGTATTCACTGTTTAAAACACTATATATAGCACATTTTGTAAAAGTATGGACTGGAACTAGACTGTTTGGGTTTGAATTATTGCTCCTTGAGGCTTTCTAGCTGTCAACGGATAGTTCTGTGCCTCAGTTTCCTCATCTTTTTAAATGGAGTTTTTAATAATAGTACTTTGTTTACCATAAAAAGGTACTTAACCTAAGTACTAGGAAAGTAGGCTGTAAACCCGGCAAGAGTAAGGTTTATGACATAATTATCTTTATATAGCTAGTACCTAGGAGAGTACCTACTAGGTATCGTAAGCAAATAATAAATATTTTGAATGAAAATAAATGTTCCTTTGCATGTTGGAAGTTAATTATAATTTCCTTGTAATTTCTGGCTCAAATTACACTGGAATCCAATGTGACACCATGTTGGACCAAGTTTGCTGGTTCACATCCTAATGCAAAGAATATTTGTTGAAAGAACTTCAAAACATGATGTCCCCTTTTTCTCTGTTTGTATCAATACCATTAGATGATATTCTTTTTCTGATACAATAAATGTTCAAGAGTTTATTCATACAAATTTCTATAGCATGAAAATTAGTATTCCACAATTCAATAGGTTAAAGGATGAATGAATGGAGGGATAAATAGGTGGATGGAAGGATATACAACCAGATGCAAAATATAGAATTACCACCCATTCAATTCCAAACACTAAACCAGTAAGATACTTTTTCCATTTCTTCCCCTTTCCTTTATCAGCATATGGCAAATATTTCTGTCCTATTGTCTCTCTTTTCTACATCCTCAGTGTTGTTTTACAGTTGTCATTGCCCCTCTTCACTACTAAAAATTGGATAATTAAAATTGTTGTTGAACATTTAATGTTAAAAGGCATTGGTGCTTCAAAAGAGAAAATGTTTCTTTATGATTATGTTATGATAAGTGACCCAGAAATGGTTTCCAATACAGTATGTCCTAAATTCCAAGCTGATGGAAATTCAACTATATGTTAAATAGGTATTTATTATTTATGGTTAGGAACAAAATATCAATTGTTGAGACACATGTATACATGTAGATGACATTCTTATTTTTACTGTCCCAGTAACAATACAATGAAAAATATGCAAATCTACATTCCTTTTTCTAGCTGTATGGGAAGTGAGGATGTATGGGATTTCATTCTTAAGACTGTACAATGTTGGTCTCAACAAATCACCAAAGCATCAGATGGATGTTAGGGTAGGAGTTTCTAAAACTAAAGGACATTAAAATTTGATAAGAAGTTAGAGAGAACCTGGGTAAATAACTCTAAGCATTCAAGTGAATAACCAAAAGAGCATGTTTGATAGTGCTGATAATTGCACAAAATTGAGTATACAAAAAACCCAATGAATTATACATTTAAAAAAGCAAACTTTATGGCCTTTTATTGTATCTCAATAAATCTGTTAAGATACTCATGCAAACACTTTAAAAATGTAAACTCTATTCTGAGCACTTTCAATTAAACTATCATACAAAGCATTCTACTTTAGTCTCTCCATCCAGCTCCAGTGAAAGCCAAAACCTACACACTGAGGAGTAACAATGTAGTAAAATCCTGTTTTCATTCTTCTTCCCAATTTGCTCCTCACATCATTCTTATCTCCTTAAGTAGCACAGAGGAGTTGGAATGAATGCCCCATCCCCCATTTCTCCTGCCTTAATAAACTCACTTGTTTAGATAATAAGAATTAACTCATGTTTTGGAATTTAGGTTCCATATGATTAAAGAAGCTGGTAGGCAAAATATTTTTGAAAACTGTTGATTATTGCAGGAAAAATGAAAAGTATTACAAGGGACCACTTATTAAATTATATGTATATGTGAGTTTTGTTGGAATGAGTGATACTAGTCATGAAAATGATTTGTTTTAGAAAGGATATATAAATGTGTTCTGATTTTCAAGCCTTCATTGATTAATTTGCCCTCTTTAATATATTATAAACCACAGAGAAATAAAAATCATGGTGAAGATATCATTAAATTCTGAGGAAAAAATACTATATAAAATGGTACCATATGTATAGCCCAGTTATAAATCATTCTCTCTCTCTCACTCTCATTCTCTCTCTCAGTTTAGTTCTGGGTTTATACTCAGGCTACTCAAATAGAGTAGAAATGAAATTCCCAGACACACACATTCCTCAAAATTCTGATCAAACTGATAGGTGTAAATTTGTCTATATTTTACTTAATTTATTTTTTTCTTTCTAAACCATAGCAAACATTATACGTTAACATAATCAATTTGCAGATTATATTCTATTCTACTTGTGATACATTTGAACTTCATTATATTTATAATTGTGATTCTCTAAAAATTTTATTTCCCAAGGAATTCCTAGCTTTCTCCTCTCTATTTAGGCTCCCTAGTGTACACACTATCAAAGCTTTATGAGGTAAGAAAATTTTATTACTTACTATGGAATTTTTGTTTGAATTAAAGTCAAAAAATAAAAAATAAATTCATTATATTTTTACTGCTGGAATTAGATGCAGAAATATTTTCCACTGTGAAAAGAAAGATCTGTGAATATTTAGTTTATTAACATATGTTCATTGAGTGGTAAATGCATTTTTATTCACAGAATTTCTTATTTCATGTGTGCTAAGGTTTATTACAATACCAGTCATGTATTTACATATTTGAATTGTAATCTGAATTTAGGAAGTTATTAGAAACAACTTTATTGCATTTCAGGTGTTTCTCAAATCTCCTGAGTGTGCTGTTAACAGAAGACAATTGATGTTTTATTGGCATATTGAATATATGTTTTAAGTGCATGATGAGGCACAGGGCCACAAGCTAACTCAACAAGCAACAGTACGATAAGAAACACCAGGAGTCACCTATTATTTTTAAAAATAGCTATAAACTTGACTTTATATCAGATTTATAAGATTTTGTATTCTTCACAATGTTAATTCATAATTAGTGACCTACACTTCTGTAATTATTAAAAATTTCATAATATGGTATGATCAGGGATGTTCTGAAAATCATAAAACCATAAGGGTTTGGCTAACTAGCATTTTTGTGGCAATTTTTCAGATAAGAGGCAGAAGGCGGAACTAACATTGAAATGAGAGTCCAATATCCTTTAAGTTTCATGCTAAGCTTTTTCATCTGTGCTTACTACATCATTTAAATTTTCAAAATAGTTAGTTGAGGCTGATGCTGTTATTCCCATTTTCCAAATGAGAAAATGAAAGCTCAGAAATAATAAGAAAATTGGCCAAGGTCACAGAACTCATACTTGGTAGAACCTAGACCCATGCTACTGATCCCACTTCACAGACAACCATTTAATTAAAAATGTCTAACCTTTCAATGCTTAACATTGCTATGAGGATAATTTGAAGTGTGTCACGAGCTTATATAAATGCCTTGCTAGTTCCTAAATCATTTACAAGTTGTAAATTCGGCTTCGCTTTATCTCTTTATGTCTATTTTGGACCAAGAAGTACAGCAGTGCAATATACAAGGAATGGGCAAGATCAGTGTTCTTGTCATATCCTGATTGTGTAACCTTTTTAAAGTCACTTCATCTATTAAAGTGGCCCATGGGGATGACATATGCACAACTCAAAGGATTTTGCGGGAGTCCGGTGAGATATTTCATATGAAAACTTTTACTTCACCATTCAAAGCCTCATCAGTAAGAAATTTCTACATATAACGTAGTCTTTGCTACTCCTCCAGTTAAGGGAGAGGTACTTGGGATTAAAAAGTAAGCTTAGGGTGATTTTTGATTAGCCTTTGAAACTGAAAACAAAACAAAGTCTTTAAAGGAAACGGGTTGCTCAAGAGAAATTCAAAATGTATAAAGTATACTTTAGAGAAAGGGAATTTGCCTTTCAAAGAATATGAAATTCCCATTGTGTATCAAGAGCACTTAACTGGTATCCCAAAAGCCATGCACTTCCTATTCCAGAAAAGGTAAAGTGGAATTTTTAAAGTAATCATCACTTTAAATTTTCCTAGAGGAAATTGGCTATAAAGAGCAAATAGACCTACAGAGAAATGTTGGCATGCAATGTCCTGATAAATATGCCTTATTAAGATTTGAACTAGGTTCCTTTATTTTACTTTGATTTACACTGCCACTTGATACATATTAGTATACACATCGCAGAACCATTTTATTACTATGTGTCTGTTAGAAAAAGACCAATTTAAGAAGCATCCATTGACAACCAACTTAGAATTTTATTTTTAAACAGAAAGTCAATATTGAAACGAAACCAGACATAGTCTCTTCCATTCCAGCTTGGAATGGAAGAGACTATGAATCTTCTGTGGGTTGTTTGAAATGTTAGCAAATGGCATTATGTTATTTTTGCTGACTATATTTCTATCACATGTGTTTTGGGCTTTACATAAGAACCATGGTAGCAATTATTTAAATTCATGTTCATGTATTTAGAGTGAACTTAAAAAAATTGTATTCCTATTCTAAAAATTAAACTGCTTGAAGTTTTTTGATTTTTACTTACAAAGAAATAACATACACAGGAGTTGATTACTCCTCATTTATATGGAAAAGGATTTTTTAATGTTCAGAACTATAATACAATTCATTTTTGCTTTCATATGCATTTATATTGTTATACATTTATGACCTTATACTTCATTCTGGGCAAAGATATCTAGTTACGTCTTTAGGTGTAAATTACACTTGAGTGCAATAAGGTAGGTTTTCCAAATGACAAAATGGACACTGAACTGAGAAGGGAAGCATGATATTTTATTATGTAAAAATGATTTTATTTAAGAAATTAGCCAACATTAAAGTAAAATATGCATAACTTTTCCTTTATATGGGGGATTAAATGGGGCATATTGACATCCATAATGGTCTACAACTTCTCTGTTTTGAATCAGATTGGAGGGTCAGTCTCTGCTCTTTATAAGGAAGCTTCTTTTTCTCCCAACCAAGTGTGAGCTATAGTTTACAGTCAGTCTATATGGCCACTAAGTGGCACAGAATCCTGCCATAGTAGTTTTCTACGTAATGTGGTTAAAGATACCATGTAATATATCTAAAACACCATAGTGAATTTGACAGCCTTTAGCATTGGCTAGCTGATATTGAAATTAATTTTACTTTGACAACTGGAAATTGTGTTATCTTTCAGGTATTGCATAATGTTTTTCAATTTATACCAAGCTTTCATTTTATTATTGAACTGGGACTAAAAACTCCAAAAACACAAATAAAATAAATGAGGAACATTAGTGGTGCTTAGCTCACTTATCAAAATACCAACACAGTGCAATCTTTGAAAATTGATTTTTCAGTTCTGAATTTACATTCTGTTTGCCATGTGTTCAACTTGAACTTACACAGCATAGCTCATTTTTATAAAGTTATAACATTAACATATATTGAGGATATGATTTATAGCTTATCTTTATAGATAAATGACTAAATGATTCTGGCACTCTTTAGAGAATAGACATTTTGCTCATTATATTGTGGATTCAATTCTGAAGCCAGCTATTTTGCTGTTGCAGTTGAAATTATTTCTTTTAATCATGATGATAGTAGATGATTTCGCAGCCACATGTAACAAAATTGCAGAGTCTACTTAATCTGCTTTACTTCCTTCTATGTCTCTGTTGCTCTTCTCATTTCAATGTTGTCTTGGATACTCAAGTCTTGGGACATAACTTCCCAGTGATTTCGGTCCACTTCTCTCAGGCCTACTCATTGTAACTCAGTCCTCTAGAGTCTTGTGGCTCATGGAGATAGTTACGTGGCTGGATGTTTTCAAATTAGATACCTGCTTTTCTGTTTTTATCGGTGACTACTGATGCCTAAAAGGGAAAGTGTTGGTGGTGAGAGGTATATTTTATAAACCTATGGAGATGGGCCATTAGAGGTTGCACATGCTATGAGTAAAATCAGTTACACATATATCAACATATTTGTGTATGCATTTAATTTTCAAATAGTGTGCCTAATTAGCCTATAAACATGTACAGGTCACAGTGCTTATACAATGACCACAGCCAAATTTTCTTGTTCTTGTAAGACATACCTTTACAAAACATTTTAGACCAAGTAAGAGATACTATACTTAGTCATTGATATTGTTATTACATTTCAAATTTAAGTGTACTAATACATATGTGTTTATGCTTATAAATTCTGACCAGGATTCAGATTTACAGTAAAAAGAAAAAGAACAGCTTACCTTTCCCCTTCCCCGTGTCCTCAAGTCCATTCTCTACGTCTGTGTCTTTATTCCTGTCCTGCCCCTAGGTTTTTCAGAACCTTTTTTTTTTTTAGATCCCATATATATGTGTTAGCTTTGTTATAAAGCAGAAACTAACATACCAGTGTAAAGCAATTATACTCCAATAAAGATGTTTAAAAAAAAAAGAACAAGCTAATAAATACTCAGATTCAAAATATTAATCTTTATTTTAATGCTGTATTTTTCCTGTGATTTATAATCTCCAGAAATTATGGTGGATAATTGAATTTGATATCACAGTTCAAGGTGCATATATTCCTCTCTTGTCTGAATGGTTTCCATCATTGTTAACAGTGGCCGGCTCTTGGAGGAGTAAAGAAAATCTATGCTCCTAAGTGTTCTAAAATATAAAAATCCAAAGTGTTGAATTAGGTTTTGGGTCTAAGTTAAACTGAAGCGTGTAATATGGTGCTGCTATAGAGCTGTTAAAAGCTATTAAAATGCTGATTCCCTGTATCTATAATAAACATTTGGCTGTATGACATGAGTGCATTAGTTTTGTACTTAAAAGCAAAATGGCTAAAGTTCTAAATAATATATAAAGAGTAGAAATCTGATACATACTTCTTGACAACAAATATTGTGTGGAAGAAAACTTAAGCATAATAATGATACTACTTCATGTTTATACAGGACTTTCCCATATATTACATTATTGGATTCTCAAAACCCTTGCGAATTAGCTAAGACAGGGATTATTAATCTCCACTGAAAAATGAGAATACTGAAATTCAAGGAGGTATTTTACTTTTTGTAGAGTGCTAATTTAGGTCCAGTGATATTTTTATTACACCACATTGCCTCTGAATATTCAGAATCTCATTTTTACCTAATCAAGGGAAAGGAACAATCATAAAATTAGAATGGTTTTAGGTCTATATATTCTTATAATATGTGTGTAGATATGAAGGTTCAATAGTAAGAACTAGGCTAGTATACATCAAATGAATTCTAAACCAAAGGAATTCAAGCAATACGTGTTCTATGTTGATTCCTTATCTAGTTTCAATATTTAAAAATTATGTAAATGTCACATTTGAGGAAAAGATATATCTGTATCATACCTGCACATGAAACATTGATTTTTATGATGGGGAACAAAGCTTGACTTCTGATCCTAGAATTACAGTCCCATAATTTAGCCCTCTTCAATATGATAATTTTATGATAACTCTGCAAGCATGGGGATAGCTACTAAAACTTTCTGCTTAGCTATTTCACAGATATTTAATGTCAATTTACTCATCATTTGAAAAGCATTATATATATTCTAGCCACAGTTAAATGCATCTGTTCTGCTTGCATATGCAATGTGGTATGTACAACTAATTGAATATCTAAGCGCTTTCCTTGATCCAATTAGGCTTTTTTGTTTTATTCATAGGTACAGATTGTTGCAAGCACTAAAATTGCTTCCATGAGAAAAAGTTTGCCTCTAAAAACCTGGATTAGCTAATTACTTGGCACTTTGAGACAATTTCATCGATACCCTGGTTAACTCTCAATTTAAAATATACTGAAACAATGATTTAAAATAAAAAATTATGGCTTTATTCTGTTCTATGTGTCATAAGATAAAATAAAAGAATTCCATATGGAGTGGGATAGTTTCTCTAAATTTCGAATTACCATATAATTGTATGGTCATTTTAGTTATAAACCTTTTGAAGGGTCTATTGCCATATGCTTTGTATTTTTGTCCTTTGAAAACTGTACATGCCATAAAATGCACCGATTTTGATTGTACAGTTCAATGTATTCTGACAACTCTGCACATTCATGTACCCACCACCACAATCGAGTTATAGAATATTTTCCATCAAAGTGTGTAGTTCCCTTACACCTCTTTGTAGTAGCTCTTCCCTATTCCTGTCCCAGGCAACTACTGATCTGTTTTCTCTCACTATAGATTAGTTTTGTCTATTCTAGAGTTTTATATAAATGGAATCATGCAGTAATTATAGATTTGTGATTGCGGATAGTTAAAGAACTTATTAGCTCCAAATTGAACTCTGCAGTAATGTTTACAAAGCGAAATTACTCTTGAGGTTTAGTAATAATGTGAAATCCTAATAGCTGAGGATGTTTGACATTTTAAATTTCATTTTTTAAGCAGTGTGTGGAATTCTAGTACCCCTACTCTATAACAAAGACTGAGGATTTCATGTAAAGTACACGTCTATCCAAATTTCCAAACTGTGTGACCCTTCAGGGCCCTGCTTTGTTTCGAAGCTCTGTAGAATTAACACATCCACAATAAATAGCCCAGTAGCACTTCAAGGTATTAAAGGAAAAAAGTTATTTTTATAGCTCTTATGCCTGTTGTTACACTTAAGTATTAAAATTGAAAAGTTATGAATATACTATGTATTCCAAGAAAAATGTTGATATGCTATGACTTTCCAAGAACTATCCCACAAATTAATTTAAATTTTAATATAAGAAAAATTATTATTAAATATAGATTCTATCATGGAAGATGCAAGGGAAAATTATTGAGTATGAAATTTCTCAAAGGATTAAGTGTGACCTGAAGAAGAAAGAATGAATCTTAGACATTGTTGAGGTCTGTGGAATAGACTCTCTCTCTCTCTTTTTTTTCTTTTCCAGTAAATGCATTAAGGATATCATGACTGGTAATAGATATGCTATGCATATTTATTTGTTCTTATAAAATAAAAAGAGTCTCTCTTCAAAAGCACCTATTTTTTTCTTATTTTCAATGAAAGTATTAGAATATATTGGCAACCTTTAAAATCAAAATATCTTGAAGAACTTAAATCATCTTCTGTAGTTAGAAGCACATTATTATTTTAAGTAAAAAGGCAATTATTCAACCCAACTAATTCAACTTTGCTTTCCTAGAGCAAATAGCTTTAAGTTCTTAATTCTAACTTATTGAGAAATTTGTTTAATATTTCTCAATCCTTGCTGCACATTAGAATCACCGGGGTAGCTTTTAGAAAATACTGGTACCCAGGCCCCACAGCCAGATATTCTGATTTATGGCTCTGGGTTGGACCTAGGCATTGATTATTTTTAAAAAGCTCCCTAGGTGATTCAAATGTGTAGCCAAAGCTGAGAATCAATGGCCTAGATGATCCTTAGATCCCCTAAAGTTTTGTGATCCCAAGTTTGTTCTTTGGTGAGTTAGGAAAAACATTTTAATATCTTATATATTAAAACAACTTAGAGGAGGCAGAGGCAAGAGAGAGTACACTTGGAACTTGCCTTCATAACACTGTCTTTGTGCCTACAGCAGTGACCCTCAACTTTGGCTGCACATTGGAGTTTCTTGGGTGCCTTAAAAAATACTGTTAGTCCCTTGGTCATGCTAATATGTAGCCACAGTTGAGAAATCACTGATCTAGGCACTAGAACCAACCCCAATGGTCTTTCTTTTGTCACTCTTGTGGATTTAGAACAAAACTTAGGTGAAGTAATTCATACCCCTCCATTACTCAGATCACTATTTTTATAATATTATAGGAAGTCAGAAGACTTGGACCCACCTGAGCTTTGACAATTATTTAACCTTTCTGAGACTTAGTTTCTTCATTTTTTTAACATCAGAAAGAAGAAATAATCTTGATGTGATAGAAAATGTAAAATATTTCCTAAAATGCTGCTGAAATATTTAGTATTAATTATCAGATGATATTTTAGACTAATTTAGAAAATAATTAGAAGAAAAAACAATTTAAGAGGCATCATGTTGTCTGGAAATACTAAGTATGTACTGATGCCTCTCAAGGGCCATGGTTCCAGCTCTGGCTCCATCATTTGCCTTAGCCATGACCCATTCACTTAACTTCTCTGGACTTCTGCTTTAAGGGTTAAAGTAATAACCTATTCTGACTCCTGCAGAAGTTCATTCTTAGCATTAAATTCAATTATATATGAGAAAGTGTATCTGCATATCTATGTTCATATTATTACTACCAAACAAAACTTGAACATTCTAAAAACTGTTGTTCTCTACGTCTTCTTCTTCAAAGGTACCTATCTGAATATTTACTTAAAAAGAGAAAACTTCTTGATTGTCTTAAAATTGCTGCTGCTGAATTCCATTCCACAATGGATACATTTAATTTAGTATACACCTGCTCAGTAAAAGTATAATCAGTAAAAAATAATTTAAGGTTACTGCTCTTAAAAAAGTTTACTGGACTGTTTCATCTAATATCATCCCTGTGATTATCTATATCAATCATTCTCCCATGGAAGAAGAGCTGTTTTTTTGATGTCAATTTGTACAATTGCTACTACAAATCTGTCACTGCTGTGAATTAAACTTGTTTTCTTTTCTAAGCATTACAAAAGTCATGATTACTTTAGCCACGATTTATCTGTTCAGTCATGGAACCCCTAAAGGCACATTAAAATGATAGATGTGTAAATCTCCATACTTCCTTTAAAATTAATTTTTTATGCATATAGTTTAAAAAATAAGTTTATAGTGTCTACGAAGACTGAATCTAGAGATGTTTGTTAGAGTGTCATGAAGAATTGTCATATAATAAGTCATACATGCCTAAGGATAATGGTTTACAAATTTGCAAAGTCCAGTTATTATAAATTTTCAGGGCACCAATATGCTTTGACTTATCAAAATATGGCCATTGATATAAGATAAATTATCAGAAATCTTTCAGAAGTAAAATATAAGCGATGCAAGAGGGACAAAATAGGACCAGATAGACTCTGCCCACTGAGGTCAGGGAAAGTGGTAATGCACTTTTTTTTTCCCTCACATACTTAATTTTACTTTTTTATACAGCAGGTACTTATTATTTATCTATTTTATAAATATTAGTGTATACATGTCAATCCTAGTCTCCCAGTTCATCCCACCACCAGCACTCCCCGGCTTTCCCCACTTGGTGTCCACACGTTTGTTCTCTACATCTGTGTCTCTATTCCTGCCTTGCAAACAGGTTCATCTGTACCATTTTCTTAGATTCCACATATATGTGTTAATATACGATATTTGTTTTTCTCTTTCTGACTTACTTCACTATGTATGACAGTCTCTAGGTCCATCCACTTCTCTAAAAATGACCCGATTTCATTTCTTTTTATGGCTGAGTAATATTCCACTATGTGTATGTACCACATCTTCTTTATCCATTCGTCTGTCAATGGGCATTTAGGTTGCTTCCCTGACCTGGCTATTGTAAATACTGCTGCAATGAACATTGGGGTGCATGTGTCTTTTTGAATTATGCTTTTCTCTGGGTATATGCCCAGTAGAGGGATTGCTGGGTCATAGGATAATTCTATTTTTAGTTTTTTAAGGAACCTCCATACGGTTCTCCATAGTGGCTGTATCAGTTTACATTCCCAACACTGCAAGAGGGTTCCCTGTTCTCCACACCCTTTCCAGCATTTGTTGTTTGTAAATTTTCTGATGATGTCCATTCTAACCAGTGTGAGGTGATACCTCATTGTAGTTTTGATTCAAATTTCTCTAATAACTAGTGATGTTGAACAGCTTTTCATGTGCCTCTTGGCCACCTGTATGTCTTCTCTGGAGAGATGTCTATTTAGGTCTTCTGCCCAGTTTTTGATTGGGTTGTGTGTTTTTTTTGATATTGAGCTGCATGAGCTGTTTATATATTTTGGAGATTAATCCTTTGTCTGTTGATTTGTTTGCAAATATTTTCTCCCATTCTGAGGGTTGTCTTTCTGTCTTGTTTGTTGTTTCCTTTGCTGTGCACAAGCTTTTAAGTTTCATTAGGTCCCTTTTGTTTATTTTTGTTTTTATTTCCATTACTCTAGGAGGTGGATCACAAAAGATCTTGCTGTGATTTATGTCAAAGAGTGTTCTTCCTATGTTTTCCTCTAAGAGTTTTATGGCCTTACATTTAGGTCTTTAATCCATTTTGAGTCTATTTTTGTGTATGGTGTTAGGGAATGTTCTAATTTCATTCTTTTACATGTAACTGTCCAGTTTTCCCAGCACCACTTATTGAAAAGACTATCTTTTCTCCATTGTATATCCTTGCCTCCTTTGTCACAGATTAGTTGACCATAGGTGTGTGGGTTCATCTCTGGGCTTTCTATCCTGTTCCATTGATCTATATTTCTGTTTTTGTGCAAGTACCATATTGTCTTGAGTACTGTAGCTTTGTAGTATAGTCTGAAGTCAGGGAGTCTGATTCCTCCAGCTCCATTTTCTTCCCTCAAGATTGCTTTGGCTATTCGGGATCTTTTGTGTTTCCATACAAATTTTAAGATTTTTTGTTCTAGTTCTGTAAAAAATGCCATTGGTAATTTGATAGGGTTTGCATTGAATCTGTAGATTGCTTTGGGTAATATAGTCATTTTCCCAATATTGATTCTTCCAATCCATGGTATATCTCTCCATCTGTTTGTGTCATATTTGATTTTTTTCATCAGTGTCATAGTTTTCTGGTACAGGTCTTTTACCTCCTTAGGTAGGTTTATTCCTAGGTATTTTATTCTTTTTGTTGCAATGGTGAATGCACTTGTTTCCTTAATTTCTCTTTCTGATCTTTCATTATTAGTGTATAGGAATGCAAGTGATTTCTGTGCATTAATTTTGTATCCTGCAAATTTACCAAATTCATTGATTAGCTTTATTAGTTTTCTGGTGGCATCCTTAGGATTTTCTACGTACAGTATCATGTCATCTGCAAATAGTGACAGTTTTACTTCTTCTTTTCCAGTTTGTATTCCTTTTATTTCTTTTTATTCTCTGATTGCCATGGCTAGGACTTCCAAAACTATGTTGAATAATAGTGGTGACAGCGGACATCCTTGTCTTGTTCCTGATCTCAGAGGAAATGCTTTCAGTTTTTCACTATTGAGAATGATGTTTGCTGTGGGTTTGTTGTATATGGTCTTTATTATGTTGAGGTGGTTCCCTCTCTGCCCACTTTCTGGAGAGTTTTTATCATAAATTGGTGTTGAATTTTGTCAAAAGCTTTTTCTGCATCTGTTGAGATGATTGTATGCTTTTTATTGTTCAATTTGTTAATATGGTGTATCACATTGATTGATTTGCATATATTGAAGAATCCTTGCATCCTTGGGATAAATCCCACTTGATCATGGTGTATGATCCTTTCACTGTGTTTTTGGATTCTGTTTGCTGGATTTTGTTAAGGATTTTTACATCTATATTCATCAGTGATATTGGTCTGTAATTTTCTTTGTTTGTAGTATCTTTGTCTGGTTTTGGTATCAGGGTGATGTTGGCCTCGTGGAATGAGCTTGGGAATATTCCTTCCTCTTCAATTTTTTGGAAGAGTTTGAGAAGATTGGGTGTTAGTTCTTCTCTAAATATTTGATAGAATTCACCTGTGAAGCCATCTGGTCCTGGACGTTTGTTTGTTGGAAGATTTTTAATCACAGTTTCAATTTCATTACTTGTGATTTGTCTGTTCATATTTTCTATTTCTTCCTGGTTTGGTTTTGGAAGGTTATACCTTTCTAAGAATTTGTCCATTTCTTCCAGGTTGTCCATTTTACTGGCATAGCATTGCTTGTAGTAGTCTCTTATGATGCTTTGTATTTCTGCGGTGTCTGTTGTAACCTCTCCTTTTTCATTTCTAATTTTATTCATTTGAGTCTTCTCCTTCTTTTTCTTGATGAGTCTGGATAAAAGTTTATCAATTTTTTTATCTTCTCATAGAACCGGCTTTTAGTTTTATTGATCTTTGGTATTGTTTTCTTTGTTTTTACTTCATTAATTTCTGTACTGGTCTTTATGATTTCTTTCCTTCTACTAATTTTGGGTTTTGTTTGTACTACTTTCTCTAATTGTTTTAAGTGTAAGGTTAGATTTTTTATTTGAGATTTTTCTTGTTTCTTGAGGTAGGCTTGTATAGCTATAAACATCCCTCTTAGAACTGCTTTTGCTGCATCCCATAGGTTTTGGATCATCATGTTTTCGTTGTCATTTGTCTCTAGGCATTTTTTGATGATCTCTTTGATTTCTTCAGTGATCTCTTCATTATTTAGTAACGTATTGTTTAGCCTCCATGTGTTTGTGTTTTTTACTCTTTTTTCCCTGTAATTGATTTCTAATCTCATAGTGTTGTGGTCGGAAAAGATGCTTGATATGATTTCAATTTTCTTAAATTTACCAAGGCTTGATTTGTGACCCAAGATGTAATTTATCCTGGAGAATGTTCCGGGTGCACTTGAAAAGAAAGTGGAATCTGCTGCTTGCAGACGGCATGCCCTATAATTATCAATTAAATCTATCTGGTCTATTTTGTCTTTTAAAGCATGTGTTTCCTTAGTAATTTCCTGTCTGGATGATCTGTCCATTGGTGTAAGTGAGGTGTTAAAGTCCCCCCAATTTCATTGTGTTACTGTTGATTTCCTCTTTTAGAGCTTTTAGCATTTGCCTTATGTAGTGAGGTGCTCCTATGTTGGCTGCATATATATTTATAGTTGTTATATCTTCTTCTTGGATTGATCCCTTGATCATTATGTAGTGTCCTTCTTGTCTCTTGTAACATTCTTTATTTTAAAGTCTACTTTATTTGATATGAGTATTGCTACTCCAGCTTTCTTTTGACTTCCATTTGCATGGAATATCCTTTTCCATCCCCTCACTTTCAGTCTGTATGTCTCCCTAGGTCTGAAGTGGGTGTCTTGTAGACAGCATATATATGGGTCTTGTTTTTGTATCCATTCAGCAAGCCTGTGTCTTTTGGTTGGAGCATTTAATCCAATCACATTTAAGATAATTATAGATATGTATGTTCCTATTACCATTTTCTTAATTGTTTTGGGTTTGTTTTTGTAGGTCTTTTTTTCTTGTGTGTTTCCCACTTAGAGAAGTTCCTTTAGCATTTTTTGTAGAGCTGGTTTGGTGGAGCTGAATTCTCTTAGCTTTTGCTTGTCTGTAAAGCTTTTAATTACTCGGTTGAATCTGAATGAGATCCTTGCTGGGTAGAGTAATCTTGTTGTAGGTTGTAGGTTCTTCCCTTTCATCACTTTAAATATGTCATGCCATTCCCTTCTGGCTTGTAGAGTTTCTGCTGAGAAATCAGCTGTTAACCTTATGGGCGTTCCCTTGTATATTATTTGTCATTTTCCCTTGTTGCTTTTAATAGTTTTTCTTTGTCTTTAGCTTTTAACTTTTGTCAATTTGATTACTATGTGTCTTGGCGTGTTTCACCTTGGGTTTATTCTGCCTGGGACTCTCTGTGCTTCCTGGCCTTGGGTGGCTATTTCTTTCCCATGTTAGGGAAGTTTTCAACTATAATCTCTTCAAATATTTTCTTGGGTCCTTTCTCTCTCTTTTCTCCTTCTGGGACCCCTATAATGTGAATGTTGGTGTGTTTAACGTTGTCCCAAAGGTCTCTTAGGCTGTCTTCATTTCTTTTCATTCTTGTTTCTTTATTCTGTTTCACAGCAGTGAATTCCACCATTCTGTCTTCTGGATCACTTATCTGTTCTTCTGCTTCAGTTATTCTGCCATTGATTCCTGCTGGTGTATTTTTCATTTCAATTATTGTATTGTTCATCTCTGTTTATTTTTTCTTTAATTCTTCTAGGTGTTTGTTCTTTAATTTTTCTAGGTCTTTGTTAAACATTTCTTGCATCTTCTCGATCTTTGCCTCCATTCTTTTTCCGAGGTACTGGATCATCTTCACTACCATTATTCTGAATTCTTTTTCTGGAAAGTTGCCTATCTCCACTTCATTTAGGTGTTTTCCTGGGGTTTTATCGTGTTCCTTCATCTGGTACATAGTCCTCTGCCTTTTCATTTTGTCTATCTTTCTGTGAATATGGTTTTCTTTCCACAGCCTGCAGGATTGTAGTTCTTCTGGCAATGCCCTTCTTAAACAGTAGTGTGTAACTTGCTTCTTTTATTTTAAAGCAATGCTGACAATGAGTCAGATATTAATCATTCCATATCTAATACAATGCATGGAACATAGAAAGCCAGCTGATAAAAGGAGTGATAACAAAGTAGGTTATATTACCATGTTTCATCCACTTTAGACACTTTTTATTTTCTAAGTGTCTGCAGAGCAATCATAGAGGAACCTGGAGGTGATGGAGGGGAATAGACTTGTCTATGTGAACTAATGCAAGACAAATTGTAAGATTAGTAGGTATTTGATGGTTATTTTCTGGATGGTCAGTTTTTTAGATACAGAGGGAGTCTAGATGAGGTTGGTAGACTCATTAATGATGGGACTGTTAATCAAGATGTTTCAGGAAAGGTCGGAGTGGTTCGTTTTGTATAAGAAAGCAGCTGAATGACAAAAGTACAGGGAGGCTGTACCCATTTTGGAATTGTAGCCAGTGGAAGTAATGTAGACCAATCCAGCTGAGGCAAAAGCTATAAACAAGTATGTTAAGGTGCTATTTCCAAGTGCTCCATATATGTATAATAGTATACAATTTGATGCTCACTAGGTTCATTTATTTTCTTATGATGTCATTTTCATCTGCTCATTGAAAGCTGCTTTTTTTCCATTAGATATGTTTCTCAAAGTATGATCTATAAAAATCTGAATAAGAGTTATCTGGGGGGAACATGATCAAAGTATAATTTTGATTCAGGTGGTTGCTGGATCCACAACAAGAAATGTCTATCTCTTTGATTCCTCTTTGCCGTGATGCTACTTCACAGTAAACTTTTTCTCTTGTTAGCAATTGATAGTGAGAAAGATCATTTATAAGCAAACTGTGACATTGGACACAGGAAAAGAACAGAAATCATGGCAATTATCCTGTATTCCAATAAAATAAAGTTAAAATGAGGCCAAATTAAAAGACATAATTTAGCTTCAGATATAAAGTTTGTGCTACGAAAGTTTTGCTATTTTTAGGAAATGAACTTATTTATGTCTGAAACTGAAGAAGAAAAACAAACATCCGTGTTTCCTACTGTACACACTGATCTAGTTTTAAAAACTTTATGTACATTGGTGTGTCTTAGAATTATCTTTCTTGGTGTGTTTCAGTCCTCATTCTCCACTACCTGCAGGTCTTTATCTTATTTGTATGAAATTTTTCTATTTATTCACCTATTGGCCGCTCAATTTAGTTTATTGGAAAACATCTCTGTGTGAAACTGCAGGTATAGAGACATAAATCAGGGATGGAAAGAATTCAATAGATCATCCATTCCATTTCTAAATAATCAATAGTGTTTCCATATAATGCACTTCTGAGAATTTTTCCTACCCAATATTTAATTTCATAAGTAATGATCTAT
This sequence comes from Eschrichtius robustus, assembly GCF_028021215.1. Taxonomy (NCBI): domain Eukaryota; kingdom Metazoa; phylum Chordata; class Mammalia; order Artiodactyla; family Eschrichtiidae; genus Eschrichtius; species Eschrichtius robustus. Next base: position 81,451,833 of record NC_090845.1, read on the forward strand.
TAATTCAGAATTCCAGCTAAAATCGTTGTTTGATTTTCGGTATTTAGAAAATTGCTTTTCTTTCCTCATTTCTTAGTTTCCTTTCCTAACAGCATTGCAATGCCATTAATTCTGTTTACCCTGGAGTTACAAGCAATTGTGTGGTGTCACATCACAGCCACTGAACTTGCCCATGTTAGCAGCCTTTCCCAATTCCATCTCTGTATCTATTTACTCAAAAGACATAGGTCTCATAGGTAAAAATCAATATCAGAAATGAAGCAAAACAAAGTTGCACAATATATGCATTGGAATACTTGTACTCGTGGTAGTCACTACAAGGTGGGACTACTTTCTCCCTCATGCAATGCCGGACTCCAGATTCAAAGATCCTTGAAATACTTTTTCTAGTTTTTACCTAAATCTCACAGAGCCCTAAATAAGAATGATGTAATTACTAGCCATTTTATTTCCTTAGGTCAGTGGGTCTCAAAGTTTTAGAGTTCAAAAAAATCACCTGAGAGTCTTGGTGACCTGTAGATTTGGTAGGTCAGAGGTAATGTGCAGGAAACTGCATTGTAAACAGGTACTTCAGCATCTTTGATGGTGGGTGGCTCTTGGACTTAGCTCTGAGAAGCACTGATTTAGGTTATGCCTATCCTGAGCAAATACTTTGTATGGGATTTCTATTTGAATGAACAGATCATATTGCCCTCTGTGGTACCTCAGTGCCACAGTGCGAAAAAACTGCCTTGAAGCAAAGCAACAGTTAAACTTTCAGAAAGCGCCTCAGACTATATATTACTTTAGAGATTTTGTTTTTATTCTTTGAACAAACTTTACTTTCTTCAAGGTTATTTTAGTTTTCTTGGACTTAAAGTATCTGTTCCAAGGTCATTCTGCTTCTTCAAAAAAATCATCCAGAACCATGAAATGAACTTGTAAGAACTGAACAAATTTCAACCACGTTTTAAAAATCTGATTTAATCCTCACAAAAATTCATGAGAGTAACTATCAACTTTGTCAGTTCACAAATGGGTAAATGGAACTTCAGTATTATCAATTTCCCCAAGCTATACATTTAGTAAAAACAAATCCATGCTTCAGGTATATCCACTGTAGGCCCTGACTCTTTTTCCATTGCATTATGCACTTGTGTACAAAAGCATAGTGGATAGCATATTTATAATCAGAGGCTGTGGGAAGGTGTGAATGACTTTTTGTTGGTATCCCATTCTTTATTTTGGAAATGAAGGAATAATAAGACTTCAGTGAAATCAACCCAGTTGGAAGACATGTGGCACCATCCTTGTTACTACAACTATTTCTCTGAATGGGCAAAGGAGGTGTTATAGAGACTTACTGGTAAAAGATGAAGAGAAAGGAAGTCTGTGTAAGTGAATATGTTAACCTCTAGCTCAAACATTGTTGCAATGACAGCAGATTTATGGTCTCTAAAAAGGTTATGCATCATTTTACTCGAGTTCTCTTTCTAACATTTTGCCTGTCTCTGAGAGAAGACCAATGAGAGACCACAGCAACTGTTCATTATTGTCATCATTAAATGAAGATGAGCCAAACTTAGAAATCATTCCCAGTGCAATGTAGTGAGAAGTCAATGTTTATCATCCAGAAAGGGAAGCAAAGGACCCAGCTATAGTTTGTTCGGGAATGTTTCCAGTAAGGTCTGTGATCAATTAAGTGGTTCCTCTTTTGGATTTTACTGAGATCAGACTTTGATGCTCACAACGTGGAACAGATGTATTAAAAGGGTTGGAAAAGGATCAGCATCATAAAGGCAGAATTACACCAAAAGGGAAATATAACTGGAGTCCCATAGCCTTTGTGGGACTGAAGGTTTCCTCATCAAATATGTAAAATCTTCAAATTACATTATTTCAGTAAAACCCTATTTGAGTCATTTATTTTTATTGGCATTTGGCTTTTTTTGTTTCCTGCCAGCTAACACAATATTCTGAGCTGAATACATAAATACAATAAAATTGACATCTGCCCAGCTGGGTTTACTCAAAATTTCTAAATCCTCAGTTTTTATTTTCTGGCACTAAAAAGTACACAAAAGTCTCTCTCTGTGCATTCAAATGATCTCCTGGATACAAAGTTAGATCTAGTGTGTTAGAAGTATGGGCTGAAAATCTTTTGGGAGGAATAGACTTATTTGATAAAGAAAGCTCTTTTCACTTGAAATATTAGAAATAATTTCATGAACTCCCTCTATCGTCTAAAACAGTGATGTTCAATGAAATAGGCTCATTGTCTTTCATTTTTCTTGCGGGTATACCTTTTCACACATATCATTCAAACAACAAAACTCTTTAGCACCTACAATGGGCAAAGAATTGTGCTAGGTACAAAGGAATAATGGTGAACAAGGCAGAATTGTTACTGGTCCTCATAGCGTTTATACACTGTCCCAGACAGATTTTCAGAACTCTCCACAGCCAGTAACTGCTCTCATCTTTTTATTGATGGTACATATTATAACAAGTGTCTTTTTCTGACATATATAGCTACTTACGTATAGCTGATATTATGGCCAGAAAACAATAATCCTAGCATGCAACTTTCTTTGATGAGTTCATACATAACTTAAGTCATAAGCAGTTGTTCCACATGTCTAAAATTAAATTGTAATTACTATCATTTTAAATCTTAATCTGGAAACCTTGAGTACAAAGAGGTGAGCCAGCCCCACAATCATAGTAAACTTTGTAGAAGATCCATGCAATTTTTTCCATAGCCTTTGCATGATTCTTGGCCCATTGTAAGCAGTCAGTGCATCCCTATTGCATGAATAGAAGACAGCATAATGCAATTGAAGGGACACCTGAGCAGAAGTAAGGAAATAGTTATTCTAGCTTTAATTCTATTGTTGAATCACCACGTGATGTTTGTGAAATTGTTTCCACTTCATGTACTTCAACTTCCTTAACTGTAAAACCAAGACAGTGAACTTCATGAAATTTATTTCCTTCTAGCTCCACCAATATAGAACTATATAATACTGGGAATGTCATTTGGAAGAAGGTATTTCTCATTGCTTCTATAGCAGTCCTTATTCCTGTTGGCTGCTTATAATAAATGTTTCAAAAACAAAAAGAGAGAGAGAAGGAAGGAAGGAAGGAAGGAAGGAAGGAAGGAAGGAAGGAAGGAAGGAAGGAAGGGGGGAGGAAAAAGAGACGTTAAGTGAAAACAAACTGGTCACATAAATCTTACCTTAGCATACAGTTCATAAACTCCAAAAAAGTAAGAAATACATATGGGTATATCTGTGCTAGTTTCTTGAAGGAATTTAAACTAAAGCTTAGAGCTAAATACTTCCAATTTGGCAAAATCAGGAATAGTTTTATTTTCGTTAAGATTTTGGACCTCCAAAAACCTAATCAAACATTTTCACAATTTTTCATTATAGTAATAAAAAGGTTAAATTTTTATTTATGGTCATATTTGAACTGTCATATTTTGAGTCCCTCAGTAAGGAAAATGAGTGCCTTATAAATATTATTATTACTGTTCTCAAGCACTATGTTTGTTCCTGGAAACAAAGTAGAGTAATTTTTCCCTGTGGACTCAATAGATTATTAAAACTATTTTGGCTATTTCCTGCATGCTTTAGAAAAATTAATATTCTCATCTGCTGTTTGAGCAGAAATATATGTATTCCTAAGCCTTCACCTTTATTTTAATTTTCTAATAATCATATTCAGTTATGAATAAATATGTCTCTTTATTTACTGAAAATTGAACTTCTTTTTTTTTCTTTTAAAATGGAGGTGCTGGAAGATTTGGCATCCTTACAATATTTCAGTTTAAGCATTGCAAAGATCTGCTCACATTGCAAAATATTTATAAAATGTTTTATCTAATGTAGCTGAATCCCAATAGTACAGAAAACTTAAATCCTTTCCTTTTCTTCTTCCTTTTTAACTCGTATAGATAGTATATTCATTTTGGGCACCATTTGCTTTACTTTTTGAAATTCAACATTAGATATGTGTTTACAAGTGTTGTTGATTTAGATAAGTTTTCTTGAGACCTGTTTGTAATATTTGCAGGGGATACCAGCTTCAAGTTGTTTTAAGGCTGCTAATGAGTGATTCTTAGGATTTTTGGCAGAATGAGGACAGTTATAAAAAGGAACAGCAAGTCTGTCTGTGTAGCACGGTACCACTCTCCCAATTAACAGTACTTTACATTAAAACTTTTGCTCAGCTGAGCAGCTGACTATGTTAATTCTTCAGAGTTGTGTTAAGCCTTACTCATTTTTTTTTCCCCTAAGCCTACTTGCCGGGAATAGCAAGAGAAAATGAAATTGTTCAAGGTTAGGGAAAATGAGATTACATGGCTGTTTCATTGGCATTGTCATTCAGTGTATTCTTGCATATTTACACTTCTGAAGATCTTGGGCCAGCTCTTTCACGATCTTGTACACACACACATATACCCATATAGAATTTCCATGCATATCTCTATCAATCTATCTATCTATCCACCTACTTTCTTATTCTCTGACTTATCCCCCTGTGTTTTAAGACCAAGGAATCTGTCTCTTTCTAGAACCTAGAACAGAGCTTGCTGCACAGTAGGTGCTTAGGAAATAGAGCTGATCCTTATTATTAACAGAGTCTGTATTTGCAAATACACTTCACTAAAATTTATTTGTACCCCCCAAATCAATACTTGTGGCATTTTCACAGTCATTTGTGGACATGCAGACAGTGGTGAAATTTTGAGTTGCTGGTGTGCACGTTCCCAGCTGAGATCCACCAGACACCTTTCTGCCTTGTCTCAGCTCTAAGAAATGACCAGAAGATGGGGATAGTGGGGGCAGTGCAGTGTAGTGTGAGCTCTGACTCGGGCCAGTTGAATGGGATTTAAATCTCAACTATGGTACCTGTTAATGGTTGTCCTCAGGCAAGTCATTTAACATGTATGAATGTCCTTTTCTCTTTTGTAAAATAAATAGAATCTACTAGGAAGAATTGTATTTAGGCCTAAGAAAGATAGATAGATAGATAGATAGATAGATAGATAGATAGATAGATAGATGTGTGTGTGTACAAGATCATGAAAGAGCTGGACAAAGATCTCCAGAAATGTAATATATATATATATATATATATATATATATATATATATATATATATATATATATATATATATATATATATATATATATATATATACACACATTCACACACATGTTTCCCCTAGGAATAAGGATTCAGTATTTGTTAATTTGGTGTTCACAGCAACTTTATAGAACTACTGTTAATAGAGATAATTGTAATTGTTGTATGAAGGAATGAATCACTGACCCAGAGACTGTAATTCATATTATTTATTTAATGACAAATTTACATGAATGGGTTCTAATTATTGCTCAATGATTTCCCAAAGAACGTTGTGGTAGGCAGAATAATGTCTACCCACCAAGGATGTCCACATTTTAATCTCTGGTAAATGTGAATTTGTTAGGATACATGGCAAAAGAGGATTATAGTTGCAGGCGTAGTTTAACTTACTCTTTAGCTGACTTTAAAATAAGAAGGTTAGGGACTTCCCTGGAGGTCCAGTAGGTATGACTCCGTGCTTCCACTGCAGGGGGCGCAGTTTCGATCCGTAGTCAGGGAACTAAAATCCCGCATACCAGCCAAAAAAAAAAAAAAAAAAAAAGGAAGTTTATTATGGATTATCCTGGTGCACCCAATGTAATCACAAGGATCCTTAAAAGTAGAAGAGGGAGGCAGAAGAGGGAGAACCAGAGATGGATGGCAGTATGACAAAGACTCGGACCAACCCTGCTGTCTATGAAATTGCTAGGAGACCATGATTCAAGGAATGTGGGTGGCCTCTAGAAGCTGGGAAAGGCAAGGAAACAGATTCTCCCTTAGAGTTTCCAGAAAGGAATACAATCCTACTGACATCTTGATTTTATGCCCATGAGATCCATTTCAGATTTCAGACCTCCAAAACTGTAAGATAATAAATTTGTGTTGTTTTAAACAACTAAGTAAATATTTTACAGTAGTGATAGGAAACAAATACAGATGTCTTCAAATAATAATTTGATATTTTTTGCTGTTGTTGATGTCGTTTTTGTCAAAATGATAAAATTAACTGACACTAAAAAAGAGTCAAATGAGAACAACATTTTAGCTGAAAAAAATTTCCCCTTCAATATCATTTGCTATCAAGGAGTAGAAGAGTTTGGAGATGACACCACAAGTTAGGAACTTTACCAGGAGCAACTATTGAATGCAGACAATGATTTACCTTGATACCAATAAAAGCACACCACTCATTTAAGTCCTAGAGAGGGTTGCTTTCCTTTCAATGTGTCACATGGATCATATGTTTTTATAAAATTGCAAAAATAATATTATTAAAATAATAATATTAAGACACTAAAAAAGTGTCTCTCACATAATTTTCAGGGCCCAGAAAACCTAGATGCAACCCTGCTTGAATACCTTATTGGGAAATTTAGAGAGAGAGGGAGAGAGAGGGATTGACTCTGACCAAAAATATGTCAGGAAAATGAAACACCTGTGTCTCATGTACACCTGTGATTTCCTCTCAAAATTCATTTTCTATTGTGAGGGAGGCATATGACAATGATATATGAGGAGTGAGATAGAAATGGGGAACTTGTACCAAATACATAATTCATCTAGTGTTGATCAATTAAGTACTTACTATGTGGCTAATCACTGTGGCTACAAGAGAGATCTATGACTCACTCCAATTCACTAATAACTTACAGTCTAATTGGGAAGATAAAATGCACACAGACACATCATCATTAGTATGATCTAATATATAATTAAGCGCTAATATGTAAGGCACTGGAAATTAGAGAATAACATAATGCTTCAGCTTTAGCTGAACCAATAAGATGCACAAACACACACACACACACACACACACACACACACCCACACACAGAATTGGATACTGGCTTCATAGAAGAGGTAAGATCCAGACTTCATCTTAAGGGATGACTATTATATGATGTCTATTTAATTTACAGCAACTGCTCAAATAATGGCACAATAGATGAAAAACAAGTTGTCTTATGAATACTATAAGGAATAGCTTGATTAGAAAAAGCAAAAATATCTGACAGGCTGAGTGCCTTACATCATTTATTTAATTTTATCTTTGTTACAATCCTCTGGGGTAGGTGCTATTTACTATCCTTGTTTCCCTGATGGAGAAACTGAGACTTAGAATGATTTAACAGTTTTCCCAGGGTCACAGATCTAGTATGTGACAAAGCTAGGACTGAAACTCAGGTCTGTCTGATACAATTCTGCTCTCACACACTTGAGGAGTTGGGATATAGAGAGGAAATAAGATTGGGTATGTTTCAAACACTTAACGAAGACTTCATTCAGTTTGTAGGTAAGCGTACTTCCATATGAGGCATATCTTTGCATATATACACACCTAACCTTTGAGAAATTATTATTTCTTCAATAAATTATACTAGCAATATCCAGGAGGCTTCTGTATTTCTTTGACATAACTATGTAAATTGCTGATGTACACGTTAACATCTAAAATCATTTGTCTGAATGTCATGGAAATGAAGTTAATGGTGTGATAAGCTTTGCTCTTGTTGTCACAAGGATAATATGGAGCACTTCAAAATATGTGATATGATAGGATAGTTATAATAACTTAAGTACTTTATAAGTCATACTAAAAAGACGAGTGTGCTTAGGGGTATTGCTTTTGAAAGAAGTAAAGAAATGTCAATCAGTGATATGTAAAGCAAGTGGGCAGATGACTTGAATTGGAGTAATTTCACTGCATGTGAAACGTAGTACAGGACTAAGAGCCTATAAAATATGAATTAATATTTAAGATTGATTCAGAAGAGTATACAAAATTTTATTAAGTTTGTCAATAACTGCAGAGACATTAACAGGTGATGGATGTGCTATTAATCTCAGGTTGAAAATAAGTGGAAGAAAAATGTATTTTAACAACTAGAAGCTTTTCTAGGCTTTCCAACTTTTTCTTCACTATACGAAAAAGACTAAGAATTACCTTCACAAATATGCAAATATCAATAGCATAATTATCACAGAATTTAAAGAAGATGCAGTGGGATTTTGTAATGTATTTGAAATATATAACTATGAATATGTAAAGTTTGATATGTGAAGCATTAGAGCTCATCAAATAAGTAAAAGAATGAAGTATATTAGAGATGAGAGCTTGCATTCATCTTTGGGAGCACTAGTGGTATATATAAGTGAAATAAGAAACTCGCTGTCAATTTTCTGTATGTATGACCATGCAATAGGAAGCCATTTTGGAAAAACAAGTCCTGATAGTTGTTTAGGTCAATATATTTACCACCAAAATTAAACATGCACAAGTACTATGTTTAAGTAAAGTAACTGATGTGAACCATGAAGATTTGCTAATTTCAGAATATCTAAACAACCAGTATTGTGTCTTGATTTTAGTACTGGAACACTTGTTGCCTAGTATAGCCACAGCTTCTACCTAGTGTGACCTTGGAAAATGGACTTCTCCATTCTACTAACCTCATTTCCTCATCTTTCAAGTGAGGTGGTTGATTAGATTTTTATCCAGTGTATTTCTCACACTAAAATTCTAAGGTCCTTTGAATTGTTGACATTGCTGATACCAAGGCATTCCACATTCTCAAGAAAATGATAAAATACAGTGGGCTATATATGAAAAGTAAACTTGGACAAATTTCTTCTGTGTTGGTAAAAGATGATACTTTCTCAGATATTTAATATTAATAGAAATTATAAATTAATAATTGCAAGAAAGAATGAGGGAAAATAATAGACATTGTTAAGCAGTTCAAAATATTTGGTCTTGAGCTGCTATTATATGATAACACTTTGTATAACTAAATAATTTTAGAGGAACACAGATTTTAAATGGTTCAGGATCACAGCAGTGCTTAGATGACAGGACCATAGTTATGGTTGCCGGCCTGGATCATATTAACACTATGAATGACCACAGTTAACACTAATATTGTAATATTAGAAATGGGTATCTTGTCAGGTATGATACATTTATTTAGGAAATATATGGGTGTATGGAACTGTGTCAGAAGTGGCAGGAGCCACCAGAAATTTATGTGAAGTATGCAGTTCTTTAGTTTACTATCTATTACTTATTTTTAAATTTTACTAAGTGCTGACACTGTGTCTCATGAAAACCTTACTGTAATGGTATGTTGGCTCACACTATTGGTTAAGAGAAGTGTATTCCAACCTTGAAAGCTGCACCTAACTTAAGCTGTGTGCCCATTTAGGAACAGTGTAGAATAAACCCAAGAAATAAATTGAAACAAACTTACAAAATTGCAACTTCAAGGAATATTTTACTTTGAAAACTAATCTAAATAACACTTTTTCTGCATTGTTTTAAACTCCAGAAAAAAATATAGCACTTTGTCTCTTTTAAATATGAGAGGAATTTTTAAATACATAGTCATGCAAACTACAAACTAGGAAATTTACAAATTTTAAGTATAAATTTCCCTTACACAGCACTGTTTCTTATATCTGCATTAACAAAGGTCAAAAGAACACTAAAAGTTTGTCTAACCATTATTTTGTTTTGTGTTAGACTTTACATTCCTTTTAAATTCATAAGGCCTCCTTCTCAACACCAAATTAAATTTTGTTTTACTTCACTTGAAAATGTGTGTTAACCACTACTTTACAAAAGGCATCTTACTGAGGAAAGACGCTTTTGGTAAAACCATGTGAGTAGCTTACTTTATTTACGTAATTTACTGGAACATTCTTGTGGTCACCCCCTTTTTAATCAAAACGGTCTAGTTTTTTGGAGAATTTGGAAGTGTTCAGTTAATATGATTGAATTAACTTCTGAACATCTTGCTTCATTGAAATAGTCTAATATTAACAAGAGATCAAAGATTTTGACTTTAATAATTTATACATATAAAATTAAAAGAGATTTGACCATAGTAATAAGAAAATTCACAGGTGTGTGTAGCTAGCATGCAGTAATTGCACCTCTAGAGGATCACAGGTACCTGGTTGGACTACCAGAGTTGGAACTCATCATGACTTAAGAGGGTTTTTAAGAGTCATTACACAATGGCGCATTGGTGGATATAGTTATATAATTGCTTGAAGCTGTAGTTCTGATTATAAATGAACTTGCTTTCTTTAACACCATCTGAGTCAATTACTCATTTGACCATAGGTTTCTTTATTGATATAAGATAAATATTATTTGTTACATGTAGCTCTAATTGTTTGGAGTTAAAATTAACCTTTCACTAGGTTGTGCAGACTGAAGTTAAAACTACCTCCCCCACCACCTCCAATCTGACTCCTCTTGTGATAGAAATTCATTCTCTAAATTTTCTTCTTAACTTGGTTGCAAAAAAGAAAAAAAAAATGCCACCCACATGCCATGGCTGCCTGTGTTCTTTCACCCTGGAATTCTGCCATTGCTTAACGGTATGTGCTCAGCTATGTTAAATCTTTTACAACCCCCCACCCTCATATTGTGGAAGCAAAACAAAAATAGTCCAAAGAAATTCTACCATCTGGCATATTGAGACTTTGAAAACTAAAGAAGGAATGTTAAGTTATGGTCAGAACAGTTTTTTTCTTTTCAAATAGCACCTATGCAAGAAAGAAAGAAAAACAAAAATATCACAGAGCTGAGACTTCACAGGCTTCATTCACTTATAGCTATCAAAACTAAAATACCACTGCAGAGGATCTTTTCCACCTGTGCTGGCCAGTATGGTAGCTAGTAGTCATGTGTGGCTATTGAGCACTTGAAATACAGCTAGTCTGAATTAAGATGTGCTATAAGCATAAAATATTTACCAGATTTTGATCACTTGGTATGGATAAAAGAATGTAAAATATCTCTGATAATTTTTAAAAAATTTTATATTGAAGTATAATTCATGTACAATGTTATCTAAGTTACAAGTGTAGAGTATAGTGATTCACAATTTTAAAGGTTATACTCCATTAATTGTTATTATAAAGTATTTGCTATATCACCCGTGTTGTACAATATATCCATGTAGCTTATTTTATACCTAATAGTTTGTACCTCTTAATCCCCTTGATTGCACATTGAAATGAGAATATTTTCGATATATAGGGTTAAATATATTAAATTAGTTTCACCTGTTTCTTCTTGCTTTTTTAGTTATTACATATTACATATGTCTTACATTTTTGTTGAACTCTCTTTTATACTAAAAGTAGTAAAGAAGATTTTGTTTGAAGGTTACTTGATACTAATTATATTATGGCTGATTAAAAAAATATCAAAGGCAAAGGCATGTACTATTTATGGATTTTAATATCAAATATTAATATGGAATTACTATTATTAATCATATGCATATTAACATTAAATATGCTTTTAAGGATCCAGAAACTTAAAAGTTAATTAGGGACTCGACTTCTCTTCACAGTATCTTCTAAAGGGGATTATTCTTTAGGCCACAGAAATGGTGATAACCACCTAATTGGAAATGATGTTTATGAAAATTTATCTATTGATGTTAAGGAGCTACCTGAACCTCAAAATAATAAACTGTAAAACATAGGTTTTTTAGAGGACATACTCATTTTGCCCCCTTGTACTTCATATTTTCCTGCTCTCAAAAGTACAAGTTTTTCTTTTTTAGGTATTTCTGAATTATGAGAAATATAACCTCACACATTTCTTTGTTTTAATATATTACGTATATTTTGTGACAGACGAATTTGCACGATTCATATCTAATCAAATCATGATAATTACTTCCATATTTTTGTTGAACTTCTCCTTCATCATTTAATGTTGGAATTATGACTAAGCTAGCTGAAAAAGCTACTCATCTTATAGCATGTCTACTGTTGTTTTGCCCTCCAAGTATGTACTTGCAATGGCAAATAATGATTAATGGAATTTAAAGAATGCTGATTTTAATTAGTTTGAAATTTCTTACTTGCTTAATAAGCAACTTAACTGCATAAAGAAGGTCTTGATCACTTAGGTTTTCTTAAAGCCCCAATAATTTTGAGTGTGAGATTTCTAGTTTTGACTACATTTCATGGAAATTTAAAGTTATGTCAGCCATATTCAGTAAAAGTAAATATGGAAATATGCATATCATTATAAAAACTACATTTAAAGTAAGAGATTAAATGGATTTAATAAATTTGCATGGTTATAGAATCATTCGGCCATATAATTCTGAGCAACACATTTTCTCCTTTGAATATTATTTCCAATTGTCTTAATAGTTGCAGCAGTTTATTCCCTTTTTGTTATTAATTTTTTAAAAAAACAATGGTAACAATTATGTCATTATTTTAGATTAAGTGTTAGATATTCCTCCTTCTAAGGAATTCTCTTTTTTTCAATACTTTGATCTTGTCTTGGGAAATCATTGGGAACTCGTATGCACGTCTGCTCGTTTAGTTAGTCCGTGAATTATCTGACAATTCTCATTTTAAATAAGTAGGAAACGGGCTATAAGAAGAGAAATTACTTTTGCTTATTATGCTTCCTCAAAATTACGCTCTAAAGCTCAAAGACACTTTCAATTTATTAGCCAGTGTGTGATTGGAGGAGCCATTTTACATCTGGGAAATATCGTATAGATTCACATCAGAATGCCAAAGTAGAGAGATAGTAACTGACTGGATTTCCCTAGTGCAAAGTGTGTTTCTTTCTGTGAATTGAGTGGAAAATACTCCAATAACTTTTTATATTATTTCCCCAATTCTATCAGACTTGGGATTTCTTTCCCTCTACTTCCCTAGGACTATTTATTTGTCTTTGGCATATCCATCAAATTTTGAGATCTTTGTAGTGTCTCACAAAATACCACCATCTTAAAGTAACACATTCATATATTAGTGTCCTAATAATATTTTCGCATTGTTATGGTCAGATACCAGAAAAGAAGAAATTGCCAAAACAAAACAAAACAAAACCTAGGACAGGTTGTGTCACTAAAGAGAAGAATGAAGAATGAAATAGCACTTGGGATGAGAAAACATCTGAACATCTGAAGACAATTTCTTGTTATTGTTATTGTTATTGCAGTGTGCAATAATCCTTTCAGATATGTACAAATATGTCCTAAGTAGTGTTCATAAGAAGCATAAACGTGTTGGTTTTCCAATTCTACACCTTAAATATAAAACATTTGCAAGGCAATTATAAGCTCTGATATAACTATACACATAATATAGGAGACAATAACGTGATTTAATACAGAGAGAATTATGGTATCCACTCATTAAAGTGAAGAACACGTAATCTTCCTAAATAATTAACAATATTAATATTGTATACTCTGATTTCTGAACAATATGGGTAGATGCTAAATCATTTTTGCATCATATAGTTATATGTAATTATGGTATTAGTGTCATTACGTTTTTTAATGTTTCATGGTCTCTTGAACTTAGCTTACTGGGGACATCTAAAATAAAATAAAAGCCCACATTCTACATTCCTTTGGGGGTAGTGGGGCCATGCCTACCTTAAATAAGTTGTTTTCTTAAGCCTTTTCTTGCTTATTTAGAAGGGGATGTAGCATAAACATGTGGCAGCAGGTGATTTGAGGTTTGATTAAGTGAATTGACAGACTGCTCAGAGACTGATTCAGCATTTTATTGTTATTGCAATAAATCTTTTGCAATTTGCTCCCATTTTTCTTCAAGATCTGCATCTCCTTATAATGTTGGTGAAGTCACATAGCTACTTCATTCATTTTTTTTTCTACAGTCTCTATTTTGAGCCACATTTGGAAAGAATAGACTCTGTATGGCATTGCTAAGAGTGGTAGATGTTAGAAATGTCAAGATTTACCATTGAGTGTATAAAGAGCTATACAGAGAATTGAATACTTTCAGATACAGTTTAGATACACTACCACCATTTTATTGAGGGCATGATAAGCTAATGACAATGCAATTTTTCAAAGAGTTACGAATAATGGCAATGTTTCCAATAATAAGGGCTGCATGAGAGGAAATCCTTGCAAAAATGGGTTCCAGATAGTCTTAAGAGTTAATGGATTATTTAAGTTTCTAAACTCATCAGTTGACAGCTTTTACAAACACCTAGAAAAATGCCAGTTTTGATATTGATATTCCAACTTTAGCTTCAAAGGTAATTGTCCTGGATTTTAAAATGGTAGGGTAAAGGGCTACTGACATGAATACACATAAAAATGAAAAGTGGGGAAATAGTTACATGAGTGAGCCAGGCGTAAGAAAGTGGAGGTTAGGCCTTCAGGTTTTTCAAAAGTAAGCATTACTGAGAAATGGAGACAGACTTGAGGTAGACTAGAGACCCCTGAAGTAGGGAATACATAACAAGTTGTTTTAATTGCTAATGCATTTGTATTAACAGGGCAATCTATGACAATTGTGCTATCAATAATTACTGAGACATGGTTAAGGAACAGACAAAGCAACAAGAGATGATACTGCCAGACAAGTGGAGGTCTGGTAATTGTCTGCAGTATCAAACTCTCATGTATAATGATTTCTGAAGGTTGAGGTTTATGAGAGTAGTTCATTATGTATTTCAAACAAAGCTCTATTTTGATATTGTTCTTCCATCGACTAGAATAGTAAGCACTGCATCTGAAATTGTGCCCAAGGGAACCCATGTCTACCAGTTGGTTAACCTTGTGACATTCCACTAAAAAGCACCAGGTTTTTTTGAAATACATAATTCATGAACCTCTCTGATTGTTTAGCATTGATCAGCACTTGAATAAATTGAGTTGCTATCATATTAACATAAGTAGTAATGCTTTAGTGAGGTTTTTGCTTTTTCTTTCTTTTCTCTTCTACAGTCAATCAAGTGGTTCGGGGATTTCTAGTTTTTAAAACAGGAAGTCAATTTAGAAGACTGCGGAGTTATGAATCCAGCAACGATAGCAGAAGGCTGTGAAGTACATCCTTACAACTCTTTGCATATTCCATTTAAACTCCCAGATTAGGCTGCCAGTATAGATTTGTTCTCCGACTTCTTGTCTTCTCTGTTGTCAGATATGTCTATCTTTGCATTTTTCAGCTCTATACATAATTATTCTCAAATCTAGGTAGGTTGATGTGGTTATATAATTGCCCAATATGTCAGCAGGCAAGGAAATGTAATTTATATCCTTCAGGACCTGACAAGTTAATGCACTGAAGACACCGGTCTTTCTCTAAGGAGTACAAATGGAGATAGTAGTGATCTCTATGCATATGGAGAATTGTGACTATTCCAAGCCAAGGGGCTAGGTTTTCACCTTCACATGATGAAGAGTGAGAGCAAGAATCTATTTTTAAATGTGCTTTAATGAATAGGTATCATTTCACTGTTTTTCTCTTTCAGCATAATTTGCACATTTTAAACCAGGTAACCATCTTAGCAAGAAGAAAACATTTTAATTATGAGATAATGTTGTGTACAGTTTGAACTAGAGAAGAAAGTTATTACTATGTCAATGTGAGTTGGGCCATATTTGAATAGATCATTTAAGATACGGACAAATGGGTTCCGCAGTGGTAATAAGAATTTCCTCAGTGAAACTACCCTTATTCTTGGGACAAAGACCCCCCCAGCCCCGTGAGAAGCAGATAGGCACAAATGTCTCATATGATTTCGTACGTAATCACTGTTCCTTCTAGAGACTCATTCATGTGTACACAGCCCTTCAACTGTAAATTCTTTAGGAATATATCTGTGTGAAAAGTGGTAGTCTTGGAAAATTAGTTGCAGATTGCCACCAAGAATGCTAAGTGTCCAGTGAAGCAAAAAGAAGACATAGGACATCTTCAGATTTATGAGAGAAAGTGACTTAATTTTCCAGTGTATCAGCATTTGTAGGACAAATATATGGTGATATGAAAGAGATTAATTCTCTAAAAATTTTAAAACTCATTTTGGTGCAGTATATTAAAATGTCCACATTCCTCATTTAGTGAGGTTATTACTTGGTATAAATAATTTAATACACATTTGCTTAAACTCATGACTTTATTTTTTCCTAAATCTGCCTGTTTTGATTAAACATAAATTACGTATGAATTTTTTATTCATAAAGCTTTATTCCTTTCCACTTATTTATTTTTGCTTTTGAAAAATATTCACAATAGTTGTTTGGTTAACATCCCACACATACTGCTCAAATAACTGAAAAAATGGACAGTAACATTTTATCAAACCTTTCCTTTGAAAAATATTTGAAATATATACATAAAATAGAGATAAGTTTAACAATCATTATTGAATCTATTTCTAGCAGATATTTAAAATAAAAACGAGATTTGGAACCATCATTCCTTGTTAAAAAATCCTTTGATGCCCTATGACATGCTTGTGTTACTCAGATTTAACACTTATATCTAACTTTGAGGGTATCTAGCTCCATGTGAGCAGTAGTCCGCTTTTTTCTTTCTTCCTAAAGGAATATACAAAGGATCAGGGTGTGGAAATATGTCTTATTTCCCCCTCATTTTATATCCTAGGACAATTTGAGACTCCTGTTTTAACTTCCAACTGCTCTATCATCTCCATTACTAGGCTGTCTGCCAATTGGATGATCATACTTTCCAATTCTCCTGGTAATTCAGCCTTTAGAACAGTTTGATTTTGCCAACAGGATTCACCAGGACAATATGCTGTGCCGTCATGAGTACTTCCTAGATTTAGAAAGAAAAATTTGAATGTTTTAAAATATACACTTGCAGAGTGTTTTGAAATGAGTATCATAATAATTTCTAAAATCTAGAGATTAAAAATATTAAAATGCTGCTTTGATTTGATTGCTTACAATGGCACACACACACAAACACACATACATTATTATCAGTACTTAAATACATTAACGGTACTTTTTCTACGAGCAAATCCTTTTCATTATAGTATATATGGTTAACACTTTCAGTATCACCCACTGAACATAGAATAACTACTGAATTCTGTGGGGGATTACATTCTAATAAAAATGCAAGGTCAAATCCTAAATCTCTGTACTTGAAAGTCACTCAGTTGATATCTTTTCAATCCCTATCCCCCGCCATGGCATTTTTCACCACACAAATATCTAGGTTGCCATTAGTGTTTTGATAAGCTAATACATTTGCTCCCCCGTTGCCCACTACTTTTCAGGCTTTTTCTGTATTTTATATCTTTGCTTCTTTGCCTGTTTTTTTGTTCTCTTGTTACTTTTATGAAAGGTTGTACTATGTCTTCAGAATTCAGTTCCTAATACAAAATATGTTTTTATTTTCCAGTAACAATTTATTTACTTCAGAATATTCTAGGTTGTTGTCTAGAAGTATATACCCCTAAAAAAGTTATGCCTTTTAATGTGTATTTGATAAAATAAAAGTATTTCATTCTGGCATTAGTGTGGCACATCCCAAGTGATGAAATTTGCATTTTCACCTTCACGCTGTAATTTTTATGGGGTTTCTTATCTATAGAAGTAGCCTCTTTTTCATGTAGTAATCTCTATAGTCCTAAAATAAGTCTAATTCAAAGTTAAAACGATAAGAAATCCTAATAGAGTGATTACTTGGCAGTTCCTCATATCTGAGTTTGAAAATTAAATGATCCATAATATTAAAAGATGTGCTGTTTAAAACTTGTGCCCTACACTTCAACTGTAGTGACTTTGTGCTTTTTAATAATTAAATTTGTACACATTGTGAAATTGCCTATGGATATTGACAAGCCAGAGATCTTTACATTGGGAAATCTTCCCCTTTCCTGGAAAATCTTTGAAATGTTCTTCAAATGGCAATAGTGTTGACTCAGAATTGTTTTTTACTATTCAATTTCCTGGACAAAGAGGATCATTGAGCGCTTTCAGGCCAACCATTATGCATATTTTTGTGAGAAAAAAACAAAGATGTTTCACATTTTTGGAAAATTCTTGAAAGCAATACGACAATAAAAAAATTATAAAATTGCAAATAACAGAATTAGTCACCAATGGAAGTTATCACAGTAGGCATTAAGAAGAAGAAAATTTTCCTCATGTACATATTAAAAGAACAATAAGATAAAATTGAAATGTTTAATATATTCTATAATAGAAGTCACTTGCTAGATCAATCTTTATTCAAATTTAAAATAAGCAAGGGAACATCACCTGATTCCTGGATGGAAGTAGTGGAGATCCATTCTTAAAAATATATATATGAAAGTTCCTTTCACTGTTCTAAGCTAAGATAACAAGGCACTTTGAAGACATTACATCTACTTGCTCTCACAGAGACTATGTGAGAAGACTGAATGAGCAGCTAAGCTTACACATTGGTTAGAGGGCCTAGAGTAGGGGGTGTATGTGTGTGCCTGTGTGTGTGTGTCTGTGTCTGTGTATGGTTTGGATGAAAACTTGAGAGAAGTTGGAATTAACATGGGAACTGAAGTTAATAGATCTGCCAAACACAAGTCAATCACTATTAGACAGAGATGTTCATCTTGTGATAACACTTTAATTAATAAGAAGGTGTAAAATATTGATAATGTTGCTTCAATCTGTCTTTAATTTTATTTATTTTCTCCTCTCAGATTAGAAAGCAAAATTTAAAAAGTCCTCAGGGAAGAAGCAAGGAAATACATTTCACTGCACAGTTTCCCCAGTACCAACAAATTTTCTTTTTTTTCTTTTTACTTCCTCTAGAAGCCTTTGCATCTCTAATGGTAGTGTATATTCATGTGAAAAATATATTATTTAGCAGAATTGACACTCTGTTAATATACAAGCTATAGATTATGATTATATAGCTAAAAATGAGTTAAGCAGAACTGCACAGAATTTCTAGACATGAACCTTTATTTTATTTGTTTGTGCTATCTCTCTCTTATAGATATAATTATTATATTTATATATGAATACATATTTATTCATATGTATGTATTTTACGTAATATATTTATATATAAATATATTTTATTTATATTCAATTAAATCAATCCTAAAGCACAGGTGTTTAAGAAAAAAGTAATGCAACAGATGTTTCATTGTTCCTAAGGATTTACTTTTTTTCCCTCTTGCGCCAGCATTTTCTGACTTACACTAATGAAAGTAGTGAAAAACTACATTTTATGTTGTGAAGTTATGTGATCAGAACTTGAGCACAGGAACAAATTTAGGTGGATTTAGATTCAATTCTAACGATAATTAAGTCCTTAGTAAATGTGTTTCTAAGGTAGGACACATAGGACTAATAAGATAAATGATTGCGATATCATTCATCTTCCTTTTGATTTTGTTTTTAGTAAATATTATAAACTCTTACTTAAATAAGCATGTAGTTGGCCATTTAAACCAAAAGGCTGAACTGAAACATCGTGTTTGAATTTGCTCATCATATTTTTCTTCCCTCGGGCCACTAGCTAGTATCTTATCCATGGTTAAAGCACAGGCACAGTTCTGGAAATGTTAGGATTGCCAAAATCAACTGAGCAGGCGGTGCTTGTCCAGTGAAGCTCCAAATGCCCTCTTGTACTTAATCATTGCATATACATATGGATCTGTGTGTTCCTGAAAGTGTAATGCCAAACCATATTGGCCACATCAAGGAAATTACTACCTTGTAATTCATGTCTATTTTACAGAAACATCTCTAAAAACTGCTCTCATACCTTAATCATTTTTCTGTTCTTGGATTTCTTTGTCATTTCCCTGTTTGAATTGTTCATTCACAACTTGGCTCAATAAGTGCTTTGTGTTATTAATTGCATGTGTACAGCTGTTTAGAAACTTTTACAGAAAGTCTGTATTTGTTTGGAAATGAATCCAATTAAGAAATATAAATGACATTTCTTTCCAGCTTGGCAGAAACTGTGAGAGAGAAATTATTGCCAAAAGTTTATTGTTGTGTCTTCTTTTCAGTATGCTCCCTTCAAACTTCATGGCAGTAAATGCCGAAGAACCTCATGTATCAAACTTAAGCAAACTCTGAGCCAGGTGTCTTCAATTGCAGGTCATATGCTGAGCTACATTAATCATTTTACTCTTTTGAATAAAATTCCCCCAAATTGAGTAACCTTAACCTCAGGGAAACTGTGGTTGCTAAGTTCTTTATTCTCTCACTTCTGAATTCTGTTACATCTTCTGCCTGCAATAATTATAGGAAAAGAAAAAGGCACAGTTTTTTCCCATAGAAGGCAGGCAATAAGTATTTTGAGTAAATTTAGACTGTTAGCACCTTGAGAACAGGGGCTAGTGCCACACTTTTATACAAAACTCAATCATTTAGTTAATTGCTGTGCCTCCTGCTGTCACTCAGTGAACATCTGTTTATATTTACATGCTAAAATATTGTTCAGGGTTTTGTACTGCGTTTGATAGTCATCAAAACCAATTGCATTGTGCACTATGGTATGATGTTCAGATGAAAAGAAGCGGTCTTCTCTATAATTTCTCTGAAAACCAGCTCCAACTTACAAGTAGCCAAAGATAAATGATGGCTGAACTCAACAGATTAATTCAAATTATCATTAAATCAAACATGCTTTTGAAACATTTCTACCATATTGGCAGGACTACCATTTATAGCATTTAGTAGAATGTATATTCAGTACCCTTTCCATTTTTTCAAGTGTTTGTTTTTTTTTTTTAATTTAGGTTTTGGGGTTTAAATAGGTAATGTATTTGAATGGTTCAAGAATCAAAACTATGTAAGAAGGTACATACCTACAAACCTTACTTCCATGCCAGTCCCTATCTATCCCACTTATCCTTGCCTCAGTAAGCTATCACTTTCAGTTTTCTTATGTATGCTTCCAGAGTTTCTTTATGTAGATATAAGCAAATATTTATAAGATGTATCCTATTTGTTATAAACAGTCCCCTGTAGATGGATACCAGGATTTAACTACAATCTTAAAATGGTAAACAGTGCTGTAATAAATGACATTGCACAGATATCATTCATACATATTGTGATTGTTGGGTCAAATGAACTTTAAAAATCAATTTATCTTGTTCTAGAAAAATGTTACTATTGTTTTGGGGATTACACCAAATACAATATTAGTGTAGGGAGAAGAATCAGCTTTATGATGTTGAGCCTTCCTATCCAAGATTACATGTCTTTTCCTTTGTTCCACTTTAAGGTTGTGTCCTGAAGTATTTTAAATGTTTTTCTTATGACCATTGCACAATTCCAGTTATATTTATTCCTGGGTACTTTATCTTTTTCATTGTTGCTATTGTAAATGCCCTTGCAGTCTTAGCAAAGTAATTTCTGCAAATGTAGGAAATATGAGGATATTGAGCAAAATTGGTAGTAGCACACAGTATATTTTTATCAAATATATGCTAATCTAAATACTTTATTTTCATTAATATTTATTGAATAATTATTTCTCTTGCTAAGTTTACGTTACCATAGTAAAGGACTGGGAATTCCTCAAATACTTGCTGATTAATATATTATCATAAAGTTTTTCAAATTGGAGAAAATAAAAAGACCTTTACTATTATTTAGCGATTTATCTCTTTAAACAAATTCAAATACTGAATTGACTCTATAGTTAACAAGACATCACTTACATTTTCCAAGCTGTTCGCTAGGATTTAGCTGTGTGACACCCTTTGATGTTAATGGGATCTAGTGCCTAAATCTCCATGAGCTGCTTGGAAATGTAACATGTCTGTGTGGCAGTAATGTCACAGCTGCTGTATTTTTTATAGATTTCTTTATTCACTTCATTTCATACATATGTATATATATAATAGTAATATTAAGCATTTTTCACCTTTAAAGTACTGTTAACTCATGAAATCTAACACCTTTAAAAAGAGAGTAGGGGCTTCCTTGGTGGCGCAGCGGTTGAGAATCTGCCTGCCAATGCAGGGAACACGGGTTCGAGCCCTGGTCTGGGAAGATCCCACATGCCGCGGAGCAACTGGGCCCATGAGCCACAACTACTGAGCCTGCGCGTCTGGAGCCTGTGCTCCGCAACAAGAGAGGCCGCGACAGTGAGAGGCCCGTGCACCACGATGAAGAGTGGCCCCCGCTCGCCGCAACTAGAGAAAGCCCTCGCACAGAAACGAAGACCCAACACAGCCAAATAAATAAATAAATTAAATAAATTTATAAAAAAAAGAGAGTAAATAATTTTACTTTCATTTTAGCAGAAGGACAGTAAATTACTGAGGCCATGTGATTCAAAATATTACAAAAAAAGGTGGCTATTTGAACTGAACTGCTGTTGGATGTAGGCATAGACCAACTCAGAAGTAAAAACTTGAAGCAGAAAATTAGTGCATGAACCTTGCAGTGAGTAGCAATACTTGCTCTCAGCTACCTATCCCACAAGCTAGCCTGGCTATCCTTGTATCTGCTGAGCTTAACTTGTCACTTTCTTTTATTTCTTTCCCAGCTGTTGCTGTAGAATAACTCAAACCCTCTCCAGTTACTTAAGTGGACACTGCAAAATTTAAAAGCATTTTTAAAAAAGTATGTCATTTCATATCATAAACTACAATTTTAACTTTATTTTATTTGTTCATAACAAACCCTTTTCCATGAAAAATTGGAAGCAGGGTATAGCATTTTTAGGAGAAGGGAGAGGAATTGTAGCCAAATGAAGAGATATAAAGGCAAAGCTCAAGTAAGGTATGGAATAACTGAAGTATAATATTTAGATAGAATATTGTATCACCAGATTTTAAAAGTTTAACTTCCTTCAGATAGTAACCTTTACAATATGCATGGAAAATCACCAGTCAAATTAATTTATCAACATTATTTGATAGTTTGCAAAGTGTCTTTGTATGTAAGCAATATGAACTGATAAAGACAGAATATAAATCTGATTATTAGGAAGCAGAGTTCTTTGACAAGCCCAATAAGTAAAAATTACTTAATAATAGAGTCCTGGATGTCACTTAACTTTGTCAGCATCATACAGTCCAAGATCTGTCCCTGAAAAGACAACAGGTTCAAAACATAGGTTTTCTTGGGAAGTCCCCTGGTTCCCTAGTGGTTAGAATTCAGCGCTTTCACTGCAGAGGCCCAGGTTCGATCCCTGGTTGGGGAACCATCCCACATGCTGCCAAAATACAAACAAACAAAAAATTATGTGATTTTTTCACAATGTCTACATCAGTATCAAAGGAAATATATGACAATTTAGTTTTCTAGTTTATTCCCTTTTTTTATGAAGGTGCTGCAATGGCAATAGACTGGCAAGTGTATTCAGCCAAGTTGGACTTGTGATTCACGCAGGAGAATTTAACATTGTGATAAGAAAAGAAATAAAGGGAATTTAGTATTTCCAAGTCTGACTGCCTTGGGAAGAAACTGTATTTTAAATCACCATGCATCAATTTTGAATATTAAGAAAGGAACTGAAACAAATGTTTAGCAGAGGCTTAATAATAATAAAAAACAATAAAATGAAAAATAAAAAAACACCAGCATCCTGAGGTTAGTTTTCTGCTGCATTGAGTCTTACCTTCCATCCTTCGATATGATAAAAAACTTTCCCTCAATCTATCAATATAGATTAATGTTTCACCATTACGGTATGAATATAATGCAGAGTGTTCTGTTTCCCATTCTGACCTTTACCATAAAACTGATTTTTTATAGCAGACTATGAGAGGAAATAATTTTTAAATAGAATTCCAACAATGCATTTGTAAACATAACTTCTATCCTTTGAACTACTAAGTGTTAACCTTGCTATAAAAAATGTTATTCCTGTAAGTTTTGAATAAGCTATAAGAAGTAAGGACATAGAATTAAAATGTAAAGGTGATTATGGTCAGAATCGTCTAAGATTAGTCTAAAAGGTGTATTTCTAAGCATTGAATAATGCTATATAAAATGTTTTATTATCATTACAAGTTTTATAATAGGATGAAGTTATTCTTTGATGGTCCATTTTTTGAAGAAGAAACTATATATTTCAGCTCTTGACCAATTGAGCTGCAATACTTCTTAGCAGTTAATCTTTTCTAAAAGTTACTTTGTAATTCTAATAGCCATTTTTAAAAGATTGATTAGTCCCTAAATCTAAGTCAATCATATGTTTAAAAGTGTTTTAGTTTTAAACTTACACTTGTAAAAAAAACTAATTAGAAATTCCAGATTATCGAAAATGAAGACAATTTTTCATGTAGTTTAAGTAATTCAATTGGAATAAGAAATCTTAGAATCTTTCAAAGAAAGAGAAAAATAAAGTTGTAGATTAAGAATTCACAGTACAAACACCAGTATAGACTACACATCTAAAAAATCAAAGAGAAAATTTTGAATTTCAGAAGACATCATATTTTTGACAGCTCTAAATATCCCTGTCAGGTTCTGCTTTGTTTTCTTAGTGGAACCAGGGAAAACAGAAAAACTTTCTTAGGGCAGGTTATTCTATAAATTCGATCAGCATCTGGGGTTTTCTGGGACTTTGGTAGCTCCACAAAATATTTTCACCTAAAAGAGTGTCTATACCCTTAGACTTCTTGGCAAAAGAAAGATTATTATGAGTCTGATTTAGTTTAATCTGCATCAGTGGTATTTTATTATTAGTATTATCTCTGTAGGCTTGGAGGATATGAAAGTTAGCTCTGTATTAGCCTTAAACATTCTGAGCTGGATTTGAATCACTTAAGACTAAATTTTTAAAAATTCCTCCCTTTTTCAACTACTTAGAAAGTTAGCATGTCTTTCCCCAAGACACCTGAGTACTCAGAGTAAAAAAAATTTAAAAAAAAGCATCTACCTGAAAATTTCATATCTTACCTTAATGCTCCTAGCTATTGATAAGAAAGGAGTTTTTCATGAAAATGTAGTCGCCCCTCTATTAGAAACTCAGTTCAAATAGGCTCTAGCCACTAGTCTCAAACAAAAATGTAATGTCATTTGATGAAAGTAAATTTCCTCAAATAAGAGTCAATTTTCCATGCATTTCTTTAATTATAAGATAGCATTCAAGGAGCAAAATGCAAAAGAAAGAAAACAATCATCAGATATTTATTCAGTTTTCTTTAATCATAGAATCACTAAGTTGAAAGAGCCCTAGAATATGTAGTCCAATGCCATCATTTTATAAAAGGGAAAATTGAAATCCTGAAAGATAAAATAGTTTCTCCAAATCACATACTTAGTGACAGAACTGGGACCAACATCCATCTTGCAACCCTCACTCTAATGCTCATTTTCCTAAACAGCACTGATTATCACTCAACCAATCATTGTGGGGAATGCAAAGAAACCAAAAGATATAAGCTATAATCTTTGCTCTTATGGATTTTATAATTTAGTAGGAGAGATATATACAAGACAAAAATTTCACATGATCAGGACAGGCAAGATGTGTTCTATTTGTCCAGAAGCCAGATACATCATGGTGGGCTTGTACGTTTGCAGGAGGCTTGACAAACAAGTAGTATCTGGGTGTAAGATGAGATTGTGGTGAGAAATATTACTTTAGAGTTATTATAGTGTTATACTGTTTTAAAATTTTTAAATAAATAATCTCCCCCAAAGTTTAAGAAATGTTTGGTATTTTGTTTTTTCTCCCAATGCAAAATACAAAAGAATTAAAATATTAATGATTTTGATCATATAATTGCTACTTACTGTCATTTGTGTGGATAATTTGCATAGGCATGTTCATTTTTTAGTTAAAGAGATTCATTATAATGTTTTCATATGTCATTGCTATATCATCATGTTGTTTGCTTATCTTATTCTAAAAAGTATTTACTTCTCTTTTTTATTCTAGCAGGATACTCCATTTGGGGATTTAATCCACTATTATTAAGCTTCTAATCATGAGTTAAGAAAATCTTTGCTATTAATTTGTTCAGCCATTTTTCTTTTTTTCTAAAATTAATTTTTATTTGAGTATAGTTGCTTTACAATGTTGTGTTAGTTTCTACTGTACACCAAAGTGAATCAGCTGTACGTATACATATATATCCCCGTTTGTTTTGGATTTCTTTCCCATTTAGGTCACCACAGAGCATTGAGTAGAGTTCCCTGAGCTATACAGTAGGCTCTCATGAGTTACCTATTTTATACATAGTATCAATAGTGTATATGTGTCAATACCAATCTCCCAATTCATCCCACCCCCACCTTTCCCACCTTGGTGTCCATACGTTTGTTCTCTATGTCTTTGTCTCTAGTTCTGCTTTGCAAATAAGATCATCTGTACCATTTTTCTAGATTCCACATACATGCATCAATGTACAATATTTGTTTTTCTCTTTCTGGCTTACTTCACTCTGTATGACAGTCTCTAGGTCCATCCGCATCTCTACAAATGACCCAACTTCGTTCCTTTTATTTATTTACTTATTTTTAACTTTATATTTTATATTGGAGTATAGCCGATTAACAATGTTGTGATAGTTTCAGGTGCACAGCAAAGCAACTCAGCCATACATAGACATGTATCCTTTCTCCCCCAAATTCCCTTCTTATCCAGGCTGCCACATAACATTGAGCAGAGTTCCCTGTGCTATACAGGTCCTTGTTGGTTATCCACTTTAAATATGGCAGTGTGTACATGTCTATCCCTAAATCCCTAGTTATCCCTTCCCCCCACCCTTCCCCCCTGCTAACTGTAAGTTTGTTCTCTAAGTCTGTGTCTGTTTCTATTTTGTAAATAAGTTCATTTGTAGCATTTCCTTTTAGATTCTTCATATAAGGGATATCATACCATATTTATCTTTCTCTGACTTACTTCACTCAGTATGACAATCTCTAGGTCCACCTATGTCGCCGCAAATGGCATTATTTCATTCTTTTTAATGACTGAGTAATATTCCATTCTGTGTGTGTGTGTGTGTGTGTGTGTGTGTGTGTGTGTGTGAGTGTGTGTGTATACACTACATCTTCTTTATCCATTCCTCTGTCGATGGACATTCAGGTTGCTACCATGTCTTGGCTATCGTAAACAGTGCTGCAATGAACATTGGGGTGCATGGATCCTGGCAGACCATGTTTTTCTCTGGATATATGCTCAGGAGTGGGATTGCAGGGTCATATGGTAGCTCTATTTTTAGTTTTTTAATGGACCTCCATACTGTTCTCCATAGTGGCTGTACCAATTTACATTCCCACCAACAGTGTAGGATGGTTGCCTCTCTCCATTTTCAACTTTTTTTTTTTTGGTCAGGACATCTGAGTTCTAATAGCATTTGAAGTTGATCATTTGGAGAGTCCTTGAAGAATTACTCAAGTTGTTTCAGTGTATATTATTTAAGTTCAAAAAGGACAGTGATTTATATTTTGTATTTTTGGTGCAAGGGAGTAACACCGGTGGTAGATTATTTTTATCTAAAACACTTATTTTATTGCTCTGTTTTTCTTCACAAGAACCTATAACGACACTCTTTAGCTTAAACAGTCATCTTAAAACTATTTGCACATCCTAAATGTTTGAGGAAGGTCAGTGAGTGTATGTGGATTAGGTAGAGGGGAGAGGGTACTACTCCTACATCAACCACAATAGCTACACCTTTATCTATTTTATGTATTGTGGCTTTGATCCTGCTCAATTTCCATTAAAAAGGTGGGGAGATCTTTGTTTCTTTCTTTCTTTTTTTTTTTTTTTTGTGGCGCATGGGCTTAGTTGCTCTGCAGCATGTGAGATCTTCCCTGAGCAGGGCTCGAACCCGTGTTCCCTGCATTGGCAGGCAGATTCTTAACCACTGCATCACAAGGGAAGCCCATGTCTTTTTTTTTTTATAGAGCAGGTTATTATTAGTCATCCATTGTATACACAATAGTGTATACGTGTCAATCCCAATCGCCCAATTCATCAGACCACCCCCACCCCCCCACCGCTATCCCCCCTTGGTGTCCATACGCTTGTTCTCTACATCTGTGTCTCAATTTCTGCCCTGCAAACCAGTTCATCTGTACCATTTTTCTAGGTTCCACATATGTGCGTTAATATATAATATTAGATTTTCTCTTTGACTTACTTCATTCTGTATGACAGTCTCTAGATCCATCCACGTCTCAACAAATGACCCAATTTCATTCTTTTAATGGCTGAGTAATATTCCATTGTATATATGTATGACATCTTCTTTATCCATTCATCTGTCAATGGGCATTTAGGTTGCTTCCATGACCTGGCTATTGTAAATAGTGCTGCAATGAACATTGGGGTGCATGTGTCTTTTTTTATATATATATAAATTTAATTAATTAATTTATTTTACTTTTATGGCTGTGTTGGGTCTTCGTTTCTGTGTGAGGGCTTTCTCTAGTTGCGGCGAGTGGGGGCCACTCTGCATCACGGTGCGTGGGCCTCATCACGGCCTCTCTGGTTGTGGAGCACAGGCTCCAGATGCGCAGGCTCAGTAGTTGTGGCTCACGGGCTTAGTTGCTCCGCGGCATGTGGGATCTTCCCAGACCAGGGCTCGAACCTGTGTCCCCTGTATTGGCAGGCAGATTCTCAACCACTGCGCCACCAGGGAAGCCCCACATGTGTCTTTTTGAATTATGCTTTTCTCTGGGTATATGCCCAGTAGTGGGATTGCTGGGTCATATGGTATTTCTATTTTTAGTTTTTTAAGGAACCTCCATACTGTTCTCCATAGTGGCTATATCAATTTACATTCCCACCAACAGTGCAAGAGGGTTCCCTTTTATCCACACTCTCTCCGGCATTTGTTATTTGTAGATTTTCTGATGATACCCATTCTAACTGGTGTCAGGTGATACCTCATTTTACTTTTGATTTGCATTTCTCTAATAATTAGTGATGTTGAGAAGCTTTTCATGTGCTTCTTGAGCATCTGTATATTTTCTTTGGAGAAATGTCTATTTAGGTCTTCTGCCCATTTTTGGATTGGGTTTTTTGTTTTTTTAATATTGAGCTGCATGAGCTATTTATATATTTTGGAGATTAATCCTTTCTCTATTGATTTGTTTGCAAATATTTTCTCCCATTCTGAGGGTTGTCTTTTCTTCTTGTTTATGGTTTCCTTTGCTGTGCAAAAGCTTTGAAGTTTTATTAGGTCCCATTTGTTTATTTTTGTTTTTATTTCCATTACTCTAGGAGGTGGATCAAAAAAGATCTTGCTGTGATTTATGTCAAAGAGTGTTCTTCTTATGTTTTCCTCTAAGAGTTTCATAGTGTCTGGTCTTACATTTAGGTCTCGAATCCATTTTGAGTTTATTTTTCTGCATGGTGTTAGGGAGTGTTCTAATTTCATTCTTTTACATGTAGCTGTCCAGTTTTCCCCACACCACTTATTTAAGATACTGTCTTTTCTCCATTGTATATCCTTGCCTCCTTTGTCATAGATTAGTTGACCATAGGTGTGTGGCTTTATCTCTGGGCTTTCTATCTTGTTCCATTGATCTATGTTTCTGTTTTTGTGCCAGTACCATATTGTCTTGATTCATGTAGCTTTATAGTATAGTCTGAAGTCAGGGAGTCTGATTCCTCCAGCTCCGTTTTTTTCCCTCAAGACTGCTTTGGCTATTCGGGGTCTTTTGTGTCTCCATACAAATTTTAAGATTTTTTGTTCTAGTTCTTTTAAAAAAGGCCATTGGTAATTTTTTAGGGATTACATTGAATCTGTAGATTGCCTTGGGTAGTATAGTCATTTTCACAATATTGATTCTTCCAATCCAAGAACATGGTATATCTCTACATCTGTTTGTATCATCTTTAATTTCTTTCATCAGTGTCCTATAGTTTTCTTCATACAGGTGTTTTGTCTCCCTAGGTAGGTTTATTCCTAGGTATTTTATTCTTTTTGTTGCAGTGGTAAATGGGAGTGTTTCCTTAATTTCTATTTCAGATTTTTAGTCATTAGGGTATAGGAATGCAAGAGATTTCTGTGCTTTAATTTTGTATCCTGCTACTTTACCAAATTCATTGATTAGCTGTAGTAGTTTTCTGGTGGCATCTTTAGGAGTCTCTATGTGTAGTGTCATGTCATCTGCAAACAGTGACAGTTTTACTTCTTCTTTTCCAATCTGTATTCCCTTTATTTCTTTTTCTTCTCTGATTGCTGTGGCTAGGACTTCCAAAACTATGTTGAATAATAGTGGCGAGAGTGGACATCCTTGTCTTGTTCCTGATCTTAGAGGAAATGCTTTCACTTTTTCACCATTGAGAATGATGTTTGCTGTGGGTTTGTCACATATGGCCTTTATTATGTTGAGGTAGGTTCCCTCAATGCCCACTTTCTGGAGAGTTTTTTCATAAATGGGTGTTGAATTTTGTCAAAAGCTTTTCCTGCATCTATTGAGATGATCATATGCTTTTTATTCTTCAATTTGTTAATATGGTGTATCACATTGATTGATTTGCATATATTGAAGAATCCTTGCATCCCTGGGATAAATCCCACTTGGTCATGCTGTATGATCCTTTTAATGTTTTGTTGGATTCTGTTTGCTAGTATTTTGTTGAGGGTTTTTGCATCTATATTCATCAGTGATATTGGTCTGTAATTTTCTTTTTTTGTAGTATCTTTGTCTGGTTTTGGTATCAGGGTGATGGTGGCCTCATAGAATGGGTTTGGGAGTGTTCCTACCTCTGCAATTTTTTGGAAGAGTTTGAGAAGGATGGGTGTTAGCTCTTCTCTAAAAGTTTGGTAGAATTCACCTGTGAAACCATCCAGTCCTGGACTTTTGTTTGTTGGAAGATTTTTAATCACAGTTTCAATTTCATTGCTTGTCACTGGTCTGTTCATATTTTCTATTTCTTCCTGGTTCAGTCTTGGAAAGTTATATCTTTCTAAGAATTTGTCCAGTTCTTCCAGGTTGTCCATTTTATTGGCATACAGTTGCTTGTGTTAGTCTCTTAGGATGCTTTGTATTTCTGTGGTGTCTGTTGTAACTTCTTTTTCATTTCTAATTTTATTGATTTGAGTCCTCTCCCTCTTTTTCTTGATGAGTCTGGCTAATGGTTTATCAATTCTGTTTATCTTCTCAAAGAACCAGCTTTTAGCTTTATTGATCTTTGCTATTGTTTTCTTAGTTTCTATTTCATTTATTTCTGCTCTGATCTTTCTGATTGCTTTCCTTCTGCTAACTTTGGGTTTTGTTTGTTCTTCTTTCTCTAGTTCCTTTAGGTGTAAGGTTAGATTTTTTATTTGAGATTTTTCTTGTTTCTTGAGGTAGGCTTGCATAGCTATAAACTTCCCTCTTAGAACTGCTTTTGCTGCATCCCATAGATTTTGGATCATTGTGTTTTCATTGTCATTTGTCTCTAGGTATATTTTGATTTCCTCTTTGATTTCTTCAGTGATCTCTTGGTTATTTAGTAACGTATTGTTTAGCCTCCATGTGTTTGTGTTTTTTACTTTTTTTCCCTATAATTGATTTCTAATCTCATAGCATTGTTGTCCGAAAAGATGCTTGATATGATTTCAAATTTCTTAAATTTACTGAGGCTTTATTTGTGACCCACGATGTGATCTATCATGGAGAATGTTCCGTGTGCACTTCA
This sequence comes from Eschrichtius robustus, assembly GCF_028021215.1. Taxonomy (NCBI): domain Eukaryota; kingdom Metazoa; phylum Chordata; class Mammalia; order Artiodactyla; family Eschrichtiidae; genus Eschrichtius; species Eschrichtius robustus. Next base: position 81,483,303 of record NC_090845.1, read on the forward strand.
GAAGAAAGTGGAATCTGCTGTTTTTGGATGGCACGTCCTATAAATATCAATTAATTTTATCTGGTCTATTGTGTCATTTAAAGCTTGTGTTTCCTTATTAATTTTTGTTTGGATGATCTGTCCATTGGTGTAATTGAGGTGTTAAGGTCCCCCACTATTATTGTGTTACTGTCGATTTCCTCTTTTATAGCTGTTAGTAGTTGCCTTATGTATTGAGGTGCCCCTATGTTGGGTGCATATATATTTATAATTGTTATATCTTCTTCTTGGATTGATCCCCTGATCATTATGTAGTGTCCTTCCTTGTCTCTTGTAACATTCTTTGTTTTAAAGTCTATTTTATCTGATATAAGTATTGCTACTCCAGCTTTCTTTTGATTTCCATTTGCACGGAATATCTTTTTCCATCCCCTCACTTTCAGTCTGAATGTGTCCCTAGATCTGAAGTGGGTCCCTTGTAGACAGCATATATATGGGTCTTGGTTTTGTATCCATTCAGCAAGCCTGTGTCTTTTGGTTGGAGCATTTATTCCATTTACTTTTAGGGTAATTATCAAATATATGTTCCTAGTACCATTTTCTTGTTTTGGGTTTGTTTTGTAGGTCCTTTCCTTCTCTTGTGTTTCCCACTTAGAGAAGTTCCTTTAGCATTTGCTGTAAAGGTGGTTTGGTGGTGCTGAATTCTCTTAGCTTTTGCTTGTCTGTAAAGCTTTTGATTTCTCCATCGAATCTGAATGAGATCCTTGCTGGGTAGAATAATCTTGGTTGTAGGTTCTTCCCTTTCATCACTTTAAGTATATCATGCCACTCCCTTCTGGCTTGTAGAGTTGCTGCTGAGAAATCAGCTGTTAACCTTATGGGAGTTCCCTTGTATGTTATTTGTCGTTTTTCCCTTGCTCCTTTTAATAATTTTTCTTTGTCTTTAATTTTGTCAATTTGATTACTATGTATCTCGGCATGTTTCTCCTTGGGTTTATCCTGTATGGGACTCTCTGCGCTTCCTGGACTTGGGTGGCTATTTCCTTTCCCATGTTAGGGAAGTTTTCGAGTATAATCTCTTCAAATATTTTCTCTGGTCCTTTCTCTCTCTCTTCTCCTGGAACCCCTATAATGTGAATGTTGTTGTGTTTAATGTTGTCCCAGAGGTCTCTTAGGCTGTCTTCATTTCTTTTCATTCTTTTTTCTTTATTCTGTTCCGCAGCAGTGAATTCCACCATTCTGTCTTCCAGGTCACTTATCCATTCTTCTGCCTCAGTTATTCTGCTATTGATTCCTTCTAGTGTAGTTTTCATTTCAGTTATTGTATTGTTCATCTCTGTTTGTTTGTTCTTTAATTCTTCTAGGTCTTTGTTAAACATTTCTTTCATCTTCTCGATCTTTGCCTCCATTCTTTTCCCAAGGTCCTGGATCATCTTCACTATCATTATTCTGAATTCTTTTTCTGGAAGTTTGCCTATCTCCACTTCATTTAGTTATTTTTCTGGGGTTTTGTCTTGTTCCTTCATCTGGTACATAGCCCTCTGCCTTTTCATCTTGTCTATCTTTCTGTGAATGTGATTTTTGTTCCACAGGCTGCAGGGTTGTAGTTCTTCTTGCTTCTGCTGTCTTCCCTCTCGAGATCTTTTACAAAGTTCAAACTTTTCAAATTTTTGAAAACCCCTTGCCTAAAGGATGAAGATCAAAATTATTCAATGTTCTCCACATTCTCATTATATTTTCTACTTATTCCTCTATGCAAGCACTTTGTCTCATGCAAGCTTATTTCCTAGATATTTTTTAGACGTACCTTGTGGTTTTCTTGCTCTCTGTCTTTGCAGATATTTGCAAAGCTCCAAGTTGAAAGCTCTCATTTACTACTCTCCACCCCCTACACTCCTATACAGACGTCATCTGCCCTTCCAAGGTTTTATTTAAGTTAAACTTCTCCCATGAAGTCTTCTAAATTATAATAGCTGGAAGTGGCCTCTGTATTCATTGAATTCCAGTACCATTTATCACTCATTCTTATCACTACTTAATGTTAGAGCCACCTATGTAGACTAGAATAAAATTTCCTTACTTTGACAATTAATATATGTTGAATAAAGGAAAAATAAGTGGATCACAAGTTTTTCAAGAGTAATAAAGTTTAACTTTTATTGTTCTTCAAGGTTCAAGCTGTACAAAAACAATGAAAAATGTTTAAAGGAGAGGTTTCTACAAAATTGCTATCATATGGTGTTATCACTCTAGGAGTCTATAATGGTCCTATAGTCTCAGATTCAGAGAGATTCTCTGAGTGATAGCTGCTTATAATGTAAAATTTAAAATGTATTATTCTGCAACAGTATGTTTTGTAAGAATTGTAGATGTGTGTTTTAATTAGCCCTTCAACACTTTAATTTTAACACTTAGAATAATATATGTGAAATATATTTTTAATTTCCTTTGAGAATTTGCCTAAAACTGGGATTAACCCATTAAGACATAGGCCTTGTATTCATATATTAACTTGAGAGTATGTTTTTCTTGTAGCCTGCAACATTTGGTTTAATTCAAAAAGTTTTTAATTTTCAAATTGACTCATAATGGCATCAAGATTAAGTTACTGACCTGAAGAGAGAATCAAGAAGCAGCCTTTCCTATGCTCTTTTTGGGTTATCTGATCAACACATTTCAACTTTAATAGCAATGGAGGCCAAAACCAATATTAATACATTAGTATAAATGCCGTTGTAGACAGAAGTAGAAAGCTATGGGAAAAGTAAATTCTTAGAAAGTCATTCTGGCTGTTTTCTTTCAGCAAATGTATTTTATAAGTAAAAATATCAGTGTTAGAGGGGCAGTGTTATACAGCACATGTAATACTATTCTGAATATTAGGAAACCTGGGTAGGAATTACCTGAGTAGCTTTGGGAAATTCTCTTTCCCTATATTCAACTGAACTTGTCTCCTCTGTAAAATGAAGGTTTGGAACTTGTTGATTTCTAAGATTCCTCTAGTTCAATCCTTTTATGTCTTTAGACTTTAAAAAGGTAGGGAAAAATCATCAAAAAGTAATATCATACTTACTTACACAAATATTCTCCAGAAGAACAAATATAAAAAGATGTGTATATACTAGTGGAAGTTGTTCTTCAAAATTCAGTATCTTATTCTTTCATGTAATGCATGGGAAAGGTGATAAATTAAGTTTTTGTTAAATAAAAAAAAAGTAATTTTTAACATAGGGGTTGATTTCTGTGGCAGTAGAAGTTCTTCTATGCATTAAATAGAGGAAGAAAAAATGTCTCAGAAGTGCATTTTAACACAGCATTCAATTTCACAGGAAAGATTCAACATCTCTAGCAACCCCTGGGTCGCTTCAATGTAGTGCTCTAATTTATATATCAAAGTGAGAACAAGCATACTGAAACATAAGGCCTGAAGAAACAACTCACTGTTTCTATAAAAATGTAGTTCGGCAGTTACACAGTCCATGAAATGCTCATTAACAAGCTGAGGCAATATCCACTGAGTATTCAGGTTCACCTTTGCATATTAATGAGCAATGTGTAATAACATTTATGGCTCTTGCTGTTCCACATGCAGGGAACATTGAGATTAGAGCTGGGCTATATAAATGTCAAATGGATTTATGGTCATGCATGCTGCTGTTTTAAAACAGTAGCCTCTTAACAGCTACAAATGTCCCATTTATATGCAGGTACTTGGCACCTACATTATTTCTTGAGCCACGGATTACTGTTGCTATAGATTTCCAACCTACAATACAGATCTACCACCAACAGCTTTATGAAGCCGCATGCCCTTTAGAAACAATGCAATTTGGGTTTTCCTGCCATAATAATGTACATTATCCTAAAGTTTCATAAAAGTCTCTCATTTAAAGGGGGCAAACAAAGATGTCAGAAAAATAAATCCAGCTAACATGTTAACTAAACAAGGCTGTAAATGCTGGAATTCAAATATGGTTTTCTGCTTTACTAGCAGCATGAGACCTCTATAGTCTAAAAACTCCAAGCCCACAAGATGGGAAGAGGGTGGAATATACACATATATTCATTCATTTCTAAGCATTCTTAAAAGACCTTAAAACCAGAAAACAATGATATCAACCTCTTAGCTGCTATCTCAATTCCTGGGAAGTTTTGCCTGACCAACTTCCAGCCTCACAGCTCTCCTCCACGTGTGCTTTACAATATGAATTAAACATATATCTTTAAAAATTAATAGTTCTATAAACATTTTCTTTCAAATTTGTCACATTCCAAAATTTATTGAATTTTGTATGCAAACTAAGCATGCACGGTTTTTAGTTTGGTTTTAATGTAGTATTGAGAAAAGCTGATAAATTATTTAAAATGTCAAGTGACATGGTAGAGCCAGACCTTACCAGCAGCAAATTACCTATGTGGCATAACTTTTTGGAGTATAGTATTGGGTATAGATATTCCATATTAACCAAAAGTACTTTATTAGAACAGATAGGAAATAAGAAAAATAGAGGTGGAATTGTGGAAGGCTCAAAGCAATTAAATAACCTCTTAATACAGAGTTTACTCATTAGTTGTAGAGCCCATTTTTTTTTCATTATTATTTCTATTATTTCCAAATAAACTTTTTTTTACAGAATACATACATTCAAGCCAGGTTGAGTGGGTAGCACATTGTTTGCCAAATTGTGTGTGCTCTTAAATATATGTCAAATATCTAAAATATATTTATGCATTTTTAATATTTTATACATTTCTTCGTTTACCTGTGAGGGAAGACAGATTTTTAATTTTTTGCAAAATTGAACTAGAGGCTTTTACACAATAACAGTATTTTTGTCTTCTTGTACTTTTTGAGGGAAGTACTTTTGTGGTCTTGATTGTCAGGGGCATCAATATGATATATCATAAAACTGCTTCAAAACACACTGTCAGAATGGAGTAAGATGAAAAGGGGCAGAAAGAGTATGCTACGATATTTTTCTAATAATACAAAGTTATCCCTATGCCATCCACGATACGTACTATGAAGTAAAGATAATCACTTGTAGAATGGCAACATTTTCTAACTTTCCTTAGATGTTTGGGTAAACGAAAGAATAAGTAGACTTAAAATGGAGATTAAGAATAGGTAGAATTTCATTTCTGATGAAGTAATTTTAGATGTCAATTGCCAAATTCATGTTTTACACTTTTTGACCTTAAGCCTTATATGTTTGGTGATATTGTAGTGGAAGAGTGATGCCTTTAAGACCCATAAATGAAGACAGACCATATGAATTTGGAAGCTAATGTCTTGTTACAGAAATGGGCTTGTCTTTCACGAAGTGACAATTATAACATGACTAGGATAGGTGAAAATAAAATTTATTTGAACATGGTTTTGTCCTCTCAGACATAAATGTTTTAGCTGAAAAAAAATAATAACATAGGGCTCTCCATAAGCATTCATTATTTGTAGTGTGTGCACACTGGATTATGATACCTTTTAATCATGCAGCCTTTCTTTATTAAAAAAAAAAAGTATTTCAGAGGTCTAGTACACATTCATGTATTTTTTCGTTCTAGTCAATTATTAAATTTTCTGACCATACTTCATTGTCTTGATAATACAAACATGTAGCATTGGCCAATAAGCAAGCTTACTTAACATTTTTATGATAATTAGCTGTTATGTGTTACAATTTTAATAACATGATATTTATTTTCAGACATACCGTCTCAATTTTTTTAAATTAACTCTGACACTCAACTAAGTAACTTAGGTCTTTATAAACATTATGTCAAGTCACTAGGGTGTCTATACTCTCAATACACGTTTTTCCTAATCTGTGTGTCATCTGTCACACAATGTCTCTCTTACCTCTGGGAGTTCTTTAGGAACAATTAATAGTTGGGGCAAAATATAATTCTTTTATTCAAACAAGGATAGCATCATTTTTTTTCTTTCTTAAGTTTTACTTTTTCTCTCATATTTGTCTTTAAATGTTTAGATATTTAAAAAAGCTGAACATTAACTTTTGGGTGGGAGTTATATGATTAGAAGGAAATATTTTTTCTCAGTTTAATTAGCATAGATATACTTTTAATTTTTAAATATAAAGGATAAAACCATAGTAGAATATACCTTTATAATCCACCACCTATCCCCCTTACAAGAAAACAAAATTTAAAAAAAAAATTTTTTTTAAATGCCAGCTGATAGACAAATGAATAATTTGAAATGGAGATAGAAAGGCAATCTATGACATCAGTCTTCAAAGGGCAAATGAATGTAAAAGAAACAGTGACCTCTTGAAAAACCAAATCCAATTAGAATTTTAACCACATTATTATTCCTATGCCTGAAATAAGCATAATGGGACAATTTCGGAAATAATTTTTGAATTTACTGAATTTTGAACTGGTTGTGTTCTTGGTCTACTTGTAACTAATTTCAAGATGGTTTCTATGATAAGAAATCTCTAGTTCATAATCCTCGTTGTTTCTTTTGCACTTACCATGCGTATTGTATTTGTTAACCTGGCTAGAAATTCCTCTACAAAGAAAAAAACTAAACGGAATCAACGAATGTCACATTAAATGGTAGTATAGAGAGAATGAAGGCCAAGCGATACTCTTGAGTACTTAATGTTTACATTTAAGAAAATTATAACCTCAAAGTATCGCCCTTCATTCACCCTATGCTTTAACCAGTTGGGCGACTGTGGTTCCTGCAACATGAACAACTTTGTCCTGTATCCTTCTTTTGGGGAAAATTTATTCTCACCTGATATCCCTTGTCTTTGTCCCTAAGTGTCACCTCTGCATGACCTGCATGACTTTTTTCTGTAATGCCACATCAACTTTCTCTACCAAGCATTCTCCTTTGACTTTCCCCACTTAGATGAATATTCCTTCCCTTCTCTCTTATCTACCACAGTATATTTTTGCTGTTACTCAATTTATCATAATCCAGTGATTGTATATATATATATATATGTGTGTGTGTGTGTGTGTGTGTATATGTGTGAGTATATATATATATATATATATATATATATATATATATATATATAATTAGACTGTAAGCTCTTTGTGAGCAGGAACCATACAATGTATCATTGTCACAGCATCTACTCAACTGGTAAATATGTTAGTTCCTCAGATCTCTGTGTTAGGCCACTATCTACTTTTCCTCCATGATCTCTCTTCATGTTACTTCCTAGGGCGTTAAATACCATCTATATGCTGATGACTCTCCTTCATCTCTCAACATGTGTATCTAACTTCCTACTTTACATCCACACTGGCATAAGTCACAGGTACCTTAAATTTTAACTCCCTTGCTGTGGTGCCAAGCCTAGTTCCTCCTTCATCATCCCTTTCTCAATAAAGAGTGCAAACATCAGCTCAGTTTATCTCTATTTCCCCTACTCAGCTTCTATTCAGTCCGTCACCAAACCCTATTGATTCTGTCTCAAAATTCTGTCTTACTCATCAATCTCTAATCATCTGCACTGCTTCCACATTAAACCAGGCCATTGTCAACCCACTATACACTCTGTACTACTCTCCTAAATGGTCTCTGCAACTAAAATTCTCACATCTCTTCACAGTTTTCAGAATAGCTAGAGTGATGTTGAAAAATGTAAATCAGATTAGTATGACTTTCCAATGCATTTAGAATAAGCAACAAATCTTTACCATGATTTGCAACACCCTACCTGATTTGACTGACTCTTCTCTATGTCATTAACTTCATTTTATTCCCCTTTCCTCCTTGCTCAATATATATTCCAGACACATTGGCTTCCCTTCTTTATTTTTATGAAATAAGGCGGGCTCTGTCCTGCCTCAGTGTCTTTGCCCTTGCTATGCTTTCTTCCTAGGACACTGCTGCACCCTCTATTCTCAACTTCAGGTTTCTGCATCCTCAGAGAAACTTTCCAGAGCCTACCTCTTAAGTAGATTCATCTTAATACCTCATTCTTTTCTTTCCTCTATTGTCTGTGTCACACATTGTAATTAAGGTGTACTTCAGGGATTACAAATTCCAGTGCCACAGAAGCCAGTCAGGTAAAATAAATGGGTAAAATGGGTCTACTTATAAAGCTGAATGAGGTATGGCAAGGACTCTGGCCAGCTGGATATTACATTCTGGGTCTAAATTGGGCAAATACAGTTTGGTACCAGGCCATTTGTAAATAGGACTGTGATGTTGGAAATATTCTAAGCTCTTCAAAAAAAAAGTGGACTCAATGTTTGTGTAGATGTTCCATATTTTTTAATTTGGTAAAACGATATTTTTGGAACAATGTATAGAACAAACAAAACATGCCTGCGGCCCATATCGGGCCCTGGGCCTTCAGTTTGTGACCTTTGGTTCATTCACCCATTTATTTTCCTGTTTGTTGCCTGTCTTACCTGCTAGATTGTGCACTCGGAGTGGGTCAGGGAATGTGTCTGCCTTGTTCATAACTGTATCTTCAGTGCCTAACAAGTATCTGGCACATAATATGAACTCAGTAAATATTTATTGCATGAATGGATGAACGTATTTGAATTTTATGCACATACTGTTTTATCATGCACTCTGAATGAATGAGTAAAACTGAAATTTAATATTGAATTATTTGAAAAGAACAATGCAGTAGAGGCAGGCAACATTTAGTTTCATGAGCCACTATGGATGGTTCTAATCATATATAAAGATATATTAACAAGATAATGCTTATAAATATATCTTCAACATAAGCAATATTGTGCCCTTTCAGTCAAAACAGTAGAGTTACTAAAATTGCAGTGTTATATGCATCAAAGAAAGTTATTCATATTGGTTGTATGTGTTTTACATTCCTATAAAAGTCTCAAAAAGTGACATTGCCACAGGCATACTGTTCTGTATTCAAACACAAAGGAAAGTTCTATTTGGCATTGTTACACAGGTGTAACTACAAGTAACAGAACTGATTTTGATGACTCAGTTATTGAATTCCATCTCTTTGCTTTATAGGCACAGCCTATAGCAGTAGGAAACAGTGGTTATTGCAAGCATCTTAAATGAAGTTTTTTTAAATGAACAAAACTATTAGTAACCTAATGATAAATGCCAGCTCTTTACAAAGGATGTTACAATGAACTAATAGTTATAGGAAATTTGCTCATTTTTTTCAAATGTAAGCTTAGTTATAGTCTGACCTTTCTGAATCAGTTCAAGAAGGCCCCAAACTAACTCTTAACAATTAAAGAGGAATAGTATATATGTCAATCATACCTCCATTAAAATGAGTTAAAAAAATAGGCTCACCTCATAACTTAAAAAAAGAAGAGGACTAGCTGTTTCCTAAACACATCTGCATTTTTATTCTCCTATTGTTTAAAAAGAACCCTTACATTTAATTAAATATATCATGACAATCACAGATTTTTAATTAAACACTGAAAATATAAGTATTCCCTCTTTTGATTTGGAATTGAATTTTCACCAGAATGAAGATCTGTGTGTGTATGTCTATATGTATTAGGTTAGATTTTAAGGGAAAAAGGTTTAAAGTGTGAGAGAATGTAATTTAAAGAATAATATCTTAAAAAGTATGCTTTAGGAGGAATATACATTTTTTTGGTTTTGTTTGAACTATGTAAACAAAGTTTCACTGCTAATGATGTTACTATTTCAAACAGGGAAGCTGAATTTTGTTGCCAAGTAGCAAGATTTTGATTAAATATATCATTTGATTCCATTCTAACCTAAGATAAGTCTTTTCTTTTTCATTTTAACCTTTCTTAATGGGCATACCTGATACAGAAATGCTTATAATTGTTTGAAAACTGATTCCATGTTGATGAATGAAAACATTTTCAGCCTAAAGTGATAAAATGAAATATGTGGGCCTAATTAATTACTGCTTCTGGGAAGCAAATATATTTTATCTGATGCATTCATTGCCAAGCCACTGAGTATATTTATTACTAAAATGTATAGTTATTAAATTGTTATTAATATTAATAAGTATCTATAATATTCCATGTAATGTTTTCATATAATTTATTAGTGTTCTCACTTTCCTTCAATATAGAAGTTGATACTGAGTGACTTACCTAAATTGCAAAAATTTTAAATCTCCCTATTCCTGGATTCATTTGTTTTATTTCCTCCACTGTTGAATTAGACTGATTACCTTCATTGTATTTGGTTATAATTATGTTGTAATTTTATTTTGATAATTAAAATATTAGTCTTAAATCCTTTATGGAATAAGGCAGGGTTTAAATAAGTGATTTAAATGTTGCATCAGAAGCAGCACATACCCACCCTTCCCTCTTTCTTTTTCCCGCTTAGTTGTATACTTCAATCCAAATGTAAAATATTGTCAATGCAGAGCTATTAGTTTTATGTTACTGTTATTGTGATTACTGAATCAGATTGGGCTCAGGTAGAAGTGGGGATCTGGTTATTAGAAAAGAATAAACAGCCAAAAGTGTTATTTGGTCTCAGTAGAGAATATTTTGATTCAAATTAGGCTCATTCTCTATGTGGTGTGTGAAGATTTGTAAGTAGCTTCTTAAAATCTCTAGTCTTGAAACTCAGGCACCAATGTATCTCCAAGTAAGGTGTTGCAGTTAATTATAATGAATGTGGGAGCAACTTGAGAAAACATTAAATGCTATACAAATGTAAAACATTCTGGTGGGAGTCTGAGCTCAGTAGTAGTTACAGAAAAAGAAAAGAAATCATTGTTCTGACATCTCTGAATTCATTCTCCTGGGGTTTGAGTCAGTCAGCAACATACTTGGGTGAAGAAATAATGTTCTAGGAATTATGTGTGCCTTGGACAGGGAAGGAAGACCCAGATAACTAAAAACAGTGTTTTTACCAGAAATCTCTCAGTATTAGCTCTTTAAGATGATTCCTGGGTGATCAGAAAATATTTTTCACAAATTAGATAGATAATTGAACAGAGGACAGATTATTTGTCAAAATTCATTTCACATTTTCTAATACAATGATTTGCTATGAAAAGAACATATCTTTACAGGTGATATCATCAGTATTAGAAGAGTATAATGTTCCAAAATACATACTTAAGAGCCCAAATACAGTACATTATAGCTATTATAGTTGTCATTGTTGGAATTGGTGTTGCCCTATATACCCAGAAAATAAGTAAATTAATAAAAATAATGAATTTTTCTTATTTTTATCCAGTTATTATATAGAAATCAATACCATAAATAGTGTATATTTCTGTATTAATTCCTTAACATTGTTCTTTAAGATAGTTTTGTACTGGTAGAATGTAACTATTTTATGAGTAATATAGCTCATATATATCTATAAACATTTTCAAATTTAAGATCTCGTTTCTTAATATTATCTACATCTTACTAGAAGAATATATATTATATGTAATATACGCATTTATATAATACTAGGAAAAGGAAAACAAAATTTTGAAGATAGGTAATTTATTTATCAAATAAAGTTGTTGCACATATTGGCAAGATACTTCTTTGTACTTTTGTTTGCAAACTATTTCACATATTTACTCTGTGCTCCTATTTCTTAAAAAACTCCCTTGAATAACCATCTAGTCTGAGCCACATTTTAATGTATTCCTACTAGATCAGTAGACAAATTGTCATTAGTTTATATCCTTTAAGAAACTTTTATTGTTAACTCGGTTTTAATATTATTGTAGAAAAAATCTGGCATTTAAATTTTCCTTGGGATACTTAGCTTTTATATTGTATAACATTAATTATGATTAGTATTTCTAGTTCTTTGTGATCAGAATACGTATTTTTATGTTGATGAAACATATTACATCATCACTGCTTGATATAGTCAATATTCACTTTTTTTTGTAAATCAGCTATAAATTTTTTTGATTTTTATTTTATTTAATTTTTTATACAGCACTTTCTTGTAAGTAATCAATTTTATACATATTAGTGTATATATGTCAATACCAATCTCCCAATTCATCCCACCACCACCCTCCTGCACACTTTCCCCCCTTGGTGTCCACACATTTGTTCTCTACATCTGTGTCTCTATTTCTGCCTTGCAAACCAGTTCCTCTGTACCATTTTTCTAGATTGCACAAATATGCGTTAATATATGATAATTGTTTTTCTCTTTCTGACTTCCTTCACTCTGTATGATAGTCTCTAAGCCCATCCACCTCTCTAAAAATGACCCAATTTCGTTCCTTTATATGGCTGAGTAATATTCCATTGTACATATGTACCACATCTTCTTTATCCATTTGTCTGTCGATGGCATTTAGGTTGCTTCCATGACCTGGCTATCATAAACAGTGCTGCAATGAACATTGGGGTGCATGTGTCTTTCTGAATTATGGTTTTCTCTGGGTATTTGCCCAATAGAGGGATTGCTGGGTCATATGGTAATTCTATTTTTAGGTTTTTAAGTAACTTCCATACTGTTCTCCGTAGGGGATGTATCACTTTACATTCCCACCAACAGTGCAAGAGAGTTCCATTTTCTCCACACTTTCTCCAGCATTTGTCGTTTGTAGATTTTCTGATGATACCTATTCTAACCGGTGTGAGGTGATACCTCATTGTAGTTTTGATTTGCTTCTCTAATAACTAGTGATGTTGAGCACCTAATCATGTGCCTCTTGGCCATCTGTATGTCTTCTTTGGAGAGATGTCTATATAGGTCTTCTACCATTTTTGGATTGGGTTGTTTTGTTTTTTTTTTGATATTGAGCTGCATGAGTTGTTTATATATTTTGGAGATTAATGCTTTGTCCGTTGATTCGTTTGCAAATATTTTCTCCCATTCTGAGGGTTATCTTTCCGTCTTGTTTATGGTTTCCTTTGTTGTGCAAAACCTTTTAAGTTTCATTAGGTCCCATTTGTTTATTTTGTTTTTATTTTCAATTCTCTAGGAGGTGAGTCAAAAAAGACTTTGCTGTGATTTATGTCAAAGAGTGTTCTTCCTAAATTTTCCTCTAAGAGTTTTATATTGTCCAGTCTTACATTTAGGTCTTTAATCCATTTTGAGTTTATTTTTGTGTATGGTGTTAGGGAGTGTTCTAATTTCATCCTTTTTCATGTAGCTGTCCAGTTTTCCCAACACCACTTATTTAAAAGACCGTCTTTTCTCCAGTGCATATCCTTGCCTCCTTTGTCAAAGATTAGTTGACCATAGGTGCGTAGGTTTATCTCTGGGCTTTCTATCCTTTTCCATTGATCTATATTTCTGTTTTTCTGCCAGAACCATATTGTCTTGATTACTGTAGCTTTTGTAGTATAGTCGGAAGTCAGGCAGTCTGAGGCCTCCAGCTCCGTTTATTTCCGTCAGGATTGCTTTGGCTATTCGGGGTCTGTTTTGTCTCAATACAAATTTTAATACTTTTTTGGTCTAGTTCTGTAAAAAAGACATTGGTAATTTGATAGGGATTGCATTGAAACTGTAGATTGCTTTCGGTAGTATAGTCATTTTCACAATATTGATTCTTCCAATTCAAGAACATGGTATACCTCTCCATCTGTTTGTATCATCTTTAATTTCTTTCATCAGTGTCTTATAGTTTTCTGCATACAAGTATTTTGTCTCCCGAGGCAGTTTTATTCCTAGGTATTTTATTCTTTTTGTTGCAATGGTAAATGGGAGTGTTTCCTTAATTTCTCTTTCAGATTTTTCATCATTAGTGTATAGGAATTCAAGAGATTTCTGTGCATTAATTGTGTATCCTGCAACTTTACCAAATTCATTGATTAGCTCTAGTAGTTTTCTGGTGGCATTTTTAGGATTCTCTATGTACAGTATCATGTCACCTGCAAAAAGTGACAGTTTTACTTCTTTTCCAATTTGTATTCTTTTATTTCTTTTTCTTCTCTGATTGCCATGGCTAAGACTTCCAAAACTATGTTGAATAATAGTGGCGAGAGTGGACATCCTTGTCTTGTTCCTAATCTTAGAGGAAATGCTTTCAGTTTTTCACCATTGAGAATGGTGTTTGCTGTGGATTTGTCATATATGGCCTTTATTATGTTGAGGTAGTTCCCTCTATGCCCACTTCTGGAGAGGTTTTATCATAAATAGGTGTTGAATTTTGCCAAAAGCTTTTTCTGCATCTATTGAGATGATCATGTGCTTTTTATTCTTCACTTTGCTATTATGGTGTATCACATTGATTGATTTGTGTATATTGAAGAATCCTTGCATCCCTGGGATACATCCCACTTGATCATGGTGTATGATCCTTTTAATGTGTTTTTGGATCCTGTTTGCTAGTATTTTGTTAAGGATTTTTGCATCTATATTCATCAGTGATATTGGTCTGTAATTTTCTTTGTTTGTAGTGTCTTTGTCTGCTTTTGGTATCAGGGTGATGTTGGTCTCATAGAATGAGCTTGGGAGTGTTCCTTCTTCTTCAATTTTTGGAAGAGTTTGAGAAAATTGGGTGTTAGCTCTTCTCTAAATGTTTGATAAAATTCACCTGTGAAGCCATCTGGTCCTGAGCTTTTGTTTGTTGGAAGATTTTTAATCACAGTTTAAATTTCATTACTAGTGATTGGGTTGTTCATATTTTCTATTTCTTCCTGGTTTGGTCTTGGAAGGTTACACCTTTCTAAGAATTTGTCCATTTCTTCCAGGTTGTCCATTTTACTGGCATAGCATTGCTTGTAGTAGTCTCTTAGGATGCTTTGTATTACTGCGGTGTCTGTTGTAACCTCTCCTTTTTCATTTCTAATTTTATTCATTTGAGTCCTCTCCCTCTTTTTCTTGATGAGTCTGGATAAAGATTTATCAATTTTGTTTATCTTCTCATAGAACCGGCTTTTAATTTTATTGATCTTTGGTATTGTTTTCTTTGTTTTTACTTCATTAATTTCTGTACTGGTCTTTATGATTTCTTTCCTTCTACTAATTTTGGGCTTTGTTTGTTCTTCTTTCTCTAGGTCCTTTAGGTGTAAGATTAGATTATTTATGTGAGATTTTTCTTGTTTCTTGAGGTAGGATTGTATTGCTATAAACATCCCTCTTAGAACTGCTTTTGCTGCATCCCATAGGTTTTGGATCATTGTGTTTTCTTTGTCATTTGTCTCTAGGTATTTTTTGATTTCCTCTTTGATTCCTTCAGTGATCTCTTGGTTATTTAGTAACGTATTGTTTAACCTCCATGTGTTTCTGTTTTTTACTTCTTTTTCCCTGTAATTGATTTCTAATCTCATAGTATTGTGGTCAGAAAAGATGCTTGATATGATTTCAATTTTCTTAAATTTACCAAGGCTTGATTTGTGACCCAAGTTGTGATCTATCCTGCAGAATGTTCCGTGTGCACTTGAGAAGAAAGTGGAATCTGCCTTTTTTGGATGGAATGTCCTATAAATTTCAATTAAATCTATCTGGCCTATTTTGTCATTTAAAGTATGTGTATCCTTATTAATTTTCTCTCTGGATGCTCTGTACATTGGTGTAAGTGAGGTGTTAAAGTCCCACCACTATTATAGTGTTACTATCGATTTCCTCTTTTATAGCTGTTTACATTTGCCTTATGTATTGAGGTGCTCCTATGTTGGGTGCATATATATTTATAATTGTTATATCTTCTTCTTGGATTGATCCCTTGATCATTATGTAGTGTCCTTCTTTGTCTCTTGTAGTAGTCTTGATTTTAATGTCTGTTTTGTCTGATATGAGTATTGCTACTCCAGCTTTCTTTTGATTTTCATTTGCATGGAATATCTTTTTCCATCCCCTCCCTTTCAGTCTGTATGTGTCCCTAGTTCTGAAGTGGGTCTCTTGTAGACAGCACATATATGGGTCTTGTTTTTGTATCCATTCAGTGAGCCTGTGCCTTTTGGGTGGAGCATTTGATCCATTCACATTTAAGATCATAATCACTATATATTTTCCTATTACCATTTTCTTAATTGTTATGTGTTTGTTTTTGTAGATCCTTTTCTTCTCTTGTGTTTTCCACTTAGAGAAGTTCCTTTAGCGTTTGTTGTAAAGCTGGTTTGGGGGTGCTGAATTCTCTTAGCTTTTGGTTGTCTGTAAAGGTTTTAATTACTCCATCAAATCTGAATGAGATCCTTGCCAGGTAGAGTAATCTTGGTTGTAGGTTCTTCCCTTTCATCACTTTAAATATATCATGCCACTCCCTTCTTGCTTGTAGAGTTTCTGCTGAGAAATCCGCTGTTACCCTAAAGGGAGTTCCCTCATATGTTATTTGTCATTTTTCCCTGTTGCTTTTAATAATTTTTCTTTGCCTTTAATTTTTAATTTTTGTCAATTTGATTACTATGTGTCTTGGCATGTTTCACCTTGGGTTTATCTTGCTTGGTGCTCTCTGCACTTCCTGGACTTGGGTGGCTGTTTCCTTTCCTATGTTAGGGAAGTTTTTGACTATAATCTCTTCTAATATTTTCTCAGGTCCTTTCTTTCTCTCTTCTCCTTCTGGGACCGTATAATGAGAATGTTGGTGTGTTTAATATTTTCCCAGAGGTCTCTTAAGGCTGCCTTCAATTCTTTTCATTGTTTTTTCTTTATTCTGTTCTGCAGCAGTGAATTCCACCATTCTGTCTTCCAGGTCAATTATCCGTTCTTCTGCCTCAGTTATTCTGTTATTGATTCTTTCTGGTGTATTTTTCATTTCAATTATTGTATTGTTCATCTCTGTTTGTTTGTTCTTTAATTCTTCTAGGTCTTTGTTCTTTAATTCTTCTAGGTGTTTGTTAAACATTTCTTGCAACTATCAATATTTGCCTCCATTCTTTTTCCAATGTCCTGGGTCATCTTCAGTATCATTATTCTGAATTCTTTTTCTGGAAGGTTGCTTATCTCCACTTCATTTAGGTGTTTTTCTGGGGTTTTATATTTTTCCTTCATCTGGTACATAGTCCTCTGCCTTTTCATTTTGTCTGTCTTTCTGTGCATGTGGTTTTTGTTTCACAGGCTGCAGAATTGTAGTTTTTCTTGCTTCTGCTCTCTGCCCTCTGGTGGATGATGCTATCTAAGAGGCTTGTGCAAGCTTCCTGATGGGAGGGACTGGTGGTGGGTAGAGTTGGGTGTTGCTCTGTTGAGCAGAGCTCAGTAAAACTTTAATCTGCTTGTCTGCTGATGGGTGGGGCTGGGCTCCTTCCCTATTGCTTGTTTGGCTTGAGGCGACCCAGCACTGGAGCCCACCTGGCTCTTTCATGGGGTTAATGGCGGACTCTGGGAGGGCTCACACTAAGGAGTACTTCCGAGAACTTCTGCTGCCAGTGTCCTTGTCCTTGCGGTGTGCCATAGCCACCTCCCGTTTCTGCAGGTGACCCTCCAACACTAGCAGGTAGGTCTTGGGGTCCCTGTTCCTTCCTCTGGGTCCTCATGCACACACTACTTTGTGTGTGCCCTCCAGAGTGGAGTCTCTGTTTCCCTCAGTCCTGTCGATGTCCTGCAATCAAATCCCGCTAGCCTTCAAAGTCTGATTCTCTGGGAATTCCTCCTCCCATTGCCAGACACCCAGGTTGGGAAGCCTGACGTGGGGCTCAGAACCTTCAGTCCAGTGGGTGGACTTCTGTGGTATAATTGTTCTCCAGTGTGTGAGTCACCCACCCAGCGGTTATGGGATTTGATTTTATTGTGATTGCGCCCTTCCGACCGTCTCTTTTTTGGTGCGTTCCACAGTCTTCCTGTCGATGATTGTTCAGCAGTTAGTTGTAGTCAATATTCTTTTTGTGGTACAGTAGCTAGAATGACCTAGAAAGACGACGTTAACTCATTTAGTGCACAGATGCCCTGTTACAGCTTCTAGAATATAATTATCTGTGGAAACATATAGAAGAAACACATACACCTGCTTATTTGGACTGAATGTTGGAATGATTTATCCTACCCTAATGTGAATAAATAGAGTTCCTTGCTTAAAAAAAAAAAAGTTCATTAAGACTATAACAATATCTACTTGGTTTACCTGTAAATCTCTAGGAACAAAGAGAATTCCTGGTATGTGATAGGTATTATAAAGATTTGTTGAACAAATGAATGAATGTATTGTTTCCATGGAGATCTGGGGAAATAAATTATTGCTTCAGAAGTATCATATGTTTCATATATCAACCTAAAAGTAGTTTTCAAGCTGGAGAAATTGAAGTCATTTTCAGATTTTTAGAGCAAAAACTATCATAATATAGTGTTCATGTACCAAGTTAGAATATTTTCTATGCTTTTATGAACTTCCCAGAGAAAATTTCAGTTATGAGTGCAAAGTACATTACCACTTAGCAGAATGTCCTCATACTATTGAAAACAATATACGTATGAATCACAGTATATACTTGAATTGATCTTACTGAATCATTGTCAGGACAAGATCATTTTCTAATGTGTTATATCACATCATTTGAAAAGTGAATAGTTTTATTTTATTATGTTAAGTTGTGATTAATATTTATTGAGTTCAAAAATACGTTCAGTGTTCATTTCACCTTTCAAAGTCTTAAGGTCAGACTAACTATTTTATGGATTTGAATGTTAAATCAAGAGACAGGAAAAATAAATAAAGGTTAAGGAGGATTTACTTACATGAGACACAGCAAGAGTTAGAAACTTCCTCTACAGTCTGATGAGAAAATAACATACTGTGACATGGAATAATTTTTATTTCTTTAATTTCCAACTTTATTCAAAGTTTGCTCTAATCTAAAGCATTAATAGGAAAAATAAACTACTTTTGGATTAAGAAGAATTCATATCTTTTTCAATTAGCAATTTAAAAATCTGACATTTCTTAACATTTAAAAATGTCATCAAGTAAGTGCATATTTAGAAGCAAAACAACACAAATTCAATATTCCTGATTTTGGCTTTTTGAGGGCTTCTTGAAAAGCCCTTTGCTTTATTTCAGTTTCTTGTAAAATAATTCCCCAATTAATGACATTGTACACTGATTTATATATGAAGAAAATATAATCATATCAAGTAGATATTTTACTTTAAAAATTATGGTAATTAGCTTACAACGTTGTCTAATGTCATTATGCTGACTAGTTATAACTTTCTCTGCAAATTGTGAATGATTGTTTATATATATTTTGCTACTATCAAGTCCAAAAGTTTTCTTCACATTAATCTTAATAAAATTCGGATACTTTTAGAGACTTATTTTGAAACTCTTCACAGATACCTGGTATTGTAGGAAGCTGTGAAGTTTCTTGCTATTTATTCTGATAAATGTATTTTTATTAAAAGCCACACACCTTAGGATATAAAGACAATATATATGGTCTGTACTTATAGATGGACAGACTGCTTCAGAGGGGAACAGAATACACATTCTGGAAATGGATCGTACTTTCTTCATAATAGAACCGATTGCTATGATAGTATGTTTCAGAAAAATAGCCCTCAAAAAAAGAAACAAATGTTTTCTCAGAAGAAGGGATGTTTTAGATATTACAAAGTAACAAATATTTGGAAATTAAAATAAGATCCCTGAGAGTGTTTCCATACTATTAAAAGATGGTAGTCTGCTTGGATTTTGGTTCCACATTTTACTATGAACTAATAAGACAGTATATTTAATGTATTTTCTAATGTAATTTTGCTATTGGTCTTCTCTGAGTCCAGAATTTATTATTATCCTGTATCTGTCCCTAGCTTCAATGTAGCTTAACTAAAAGAGAGATTAGCATCATTCATTGCCTCATCACATCCAATTTGTCACAATGAGAGCATAATTAAGTGCATTATTTCCATTCAATGAATATCTTATCCAAGAATGAATAATTTCTTCAAATAAAATAACAGTGCTTTTTACTATATGGGCCATGATGGTTTTGTGTAGTAAAAGGTCCTGTGTGAAAGACTTAATTTTTTTTTGCAAGTAAGGCACTACATTTTATTAATATTCTGCTTTATTATTCCAGTAAAAGTGCTAGAATGTGTCCCTCAAGTGCTTGTGCAAGAGTAGTGTTTATGTTTCAGTGTAAATATTATTTTGAACACTGACCAAGGAAATTATCATATGTCTCTTGGAGAGAACAGTAAACAAGTTGTACCTACCCCATAACTCAGACTTTAGTTCTGTGATTATAATGTACATATGTGTGTGAGTGTGTGTATGTGTGTGTGTGTGTAGTGGAATACATGAAGTCAATTGGCGGATTTGTCTTTTGAGTACAGTAATTGGAATGAAAATTATAATCTTGGTGAAGAAAATCTGAGCTTGCAATCTTTGGTAATGAGAAAGAAATAATGGAGCCAAGAACACACATACTGTAATTTGAAGATGACATAAGTAAAAAATGTCATTAACTCTAAACAAAAATATTTGGGAGTGGTGATAGGCTGCTCACTTGTAATTATTCAGTCAATAATTGGTTTTCATTTACAAATTACAAGCACATGGCAAAGAAGTCTTCTTATGTGTTCAAATTAAGACACTGGAATGCTAATTAGTCCCACATTAGCTCTTAAGCACTGTTCATTAGCAAAGCAAAGAAATAAAAGTCAAACATCTTGTTGTGGATATTGTAGGTGACAAGTGAGCAAAGATTTGAAAGAATGAGGGAGTAAACCATGTGACTGTCTGGGGTAAGCTGATTCCCTGCAGAAGGAGCAAAATTACAAAGGCATCCACTGTATGCCTGATGTAGCCGGCAAGATGATCAGCATCTCTGGAGCCGACCTAGCTAGCGGAAGAGGAGTAGGAGACAGGCAGGAGACACAGCCCGAGTCAGCAAATTATGCCTGTTTTTGGACAGCCCAAGAGCTAAGAATGGTTTTTACATTTTTAAATGGTGAGAAAAAAATCCCAAGAAAAATAATATTCCTTCCCACGTAAAAATCTTGCGAAATTCAAATTTCAGTTTCATAAATAAAGTTTTATTGGCACATAGTCATGCTCATTATTTTATGTGCTGCCTGTGGCTGCTTTCGTCCCACAGGAGCGGAAGTGAGCAGTTGCAAAAAGCACCTTAGCCCCTGCAAAGCCTGAAATATTTACTATCTGTCCCTTTACAGAAACTGTTTGCTACTGAAACCCCTATTGTAGAGCCTTGCAGGCCATTTTAAAGACCTCAACTTTTAATCAGAGTGGTTTTTGAGCAGAGGAATGATATCAGCTTATTTCCTTTTAAAAACAGGATCCCTTTGTCTGCTACCTCCTGTATTAATAACTTGGTGGGGAGACTGGGGTGAGGGGTTTCTATTTTCTTTCTTCTTAAAAATGTTTATCTTCATAACAGGAAAACAAATCTTCTAATAGGTCTGCCTTTTCCCTCTGCTCGTTATTTTTCTTATACCGTAAGCAAATATATACATAGACACCTATGTATACACACATATGTGTACCAATATTGGTATACGTGTATGTATATGAAGTGTACTTATAAAATAATGAGTTGATTTTTGGTAAACTGTAAAATGAGGGGAACATATTCTTTTTTTGTCCCTTAAAAAAGTCACCTTGGAGAGCCTGAAATTCAAGTTGAAGAATGTCTGCAGTAGCAAAGATCAACTTCAAGTTACTTTAATGGTTGTAAATATGTGATCCTTAGTTCCAGCAGGCAATGAAGCATACAGGCATCTCATAACATGTTTCCCTATATGCTTGGGTATATGAAGTCCTTTTTTTGGTAACAGATGTACTGAGATATAAATCACATACCATACAATTTACAGATATAGTGTACAACTCAATGATTTTATTGTATTCACAGAGTTGTGCAACCATCGTCACAATTGACTTTAGAATATGTTCTTCGCTCTAAAAAGAAGCACAATACCTGTTAGCAATCACCCCTGCCTGCCCCCCTCACCCAGCTGCAGACCACCACTAATCTATAGATTTTCCTGTTCTGAACATTTCATATAAATGGAATCATACAATATATGGTCTTTTGTCTCTTGCTTCTTTCACTTAGAGTAATGTTTTGTGAAAGCTTTTAAGTGGCATGCCCTGTTATAAAAACTGGCATACCCTCCCTCAGTTTTACTCTAGCATCAGAATTTATTTTCAGGACTTCCCTGGTGGTGCAGTGGTTAAGAATCCTCCTGCCAATGCAGGGGACACGGGTTCGAGCCCTGGTCTGGGAAGATCCCACATGCTGCGGAGCAACTAAGCCTGTGCGCCAGAACTACTGAGCCTGTGCTCTAGAGCCTGCGAGACACAACTACTGAGCCCACGTGCCACAACTACTGAGCCCGCCTGCCACAACTACTGAAGCCCATGAGCCTAGAGCCTGTGTTCTGCAACAAGAGAAGCCACCACAATGAGAAGCCCGCACACTGCAATGAAGAGTAGCCTCTGCTCGCCGCAACTAGAGAAAGCCCACATGCAGCAACGAAGACCCAATGCAGCCAAAAATAAATAATAAATAAATAAATAAATTTATTAAAAAAAGAAAAAGAATTTGTTTTCATTTCCATAAATTATTGCAGCATAGGCACTTGGGGGGAAATATCCTTTAATATGTGCATTGGAAATATAGTAGCAAATGTGGTATATAGCATACTCTCTGAATATTGAAATAGCTTAGCATGTCAAAGCACATTGTAATTGTTAGTTCTTATAGTAGTTTTGGCTTAAAGAAGTGTCTAATGTATTAGAACCCTGAAATTAAAGGAACACAATATAATTATAATATGTAATGGGCGATTATTTGTAGTATTATACTCAGATCCAAATATTTAGTTGAATGTTAATCTATCTAATTAGTTTCTCTAATCATATGCATAATGTATTGAACAGCATTTATATACAAAAATAATTATGCCAGATTCCAATTTTCTAACACATTGAGGATCGTGTGCAATAAGAAATCTTAAGGTGAGGACTATCATCTTTATTTTATTCACCAACAATCTCCCTAGGCTTTTCACACATGCAAAGCACATTTGAATTTTATTGGACAGAGGAGAATGTTCAATCTGCATGCAAATTTTTTGACTAATTGTTAATAACAGTAGCAGGGTATATGTCCTTGAAAATGCACTTACATAGAGATTATTTTCACCTCTCCTCTTCAGTAATGTAGATGCAGCGAATGAACATTTTGTTTTTTCATGAAAATTCAGCTCAATTTTTTCCCATTTTTAAGTTCCTGGCATTAAGATTATCTACAGATAGTATCTGGTACTTTTTGAAAAAAAAAAAAGTCAGTTTTACTTAAAAAAAGTTTTAATCACAATGACAGCTGTAGGCACATGTACCTTACTCAAATAAAACCTATAGTTGTTCTCTATTAACTATTTATCCATAAGACAAGAATAAGAAACCTTTATCAGAAAGATAGTTAATCTATGTACTGTGGCTGTAAAAGCCATTTCACAAACTTATTGATAAAGTTAATAATTAAACACAAGATACACACTAGTGTTTATGTGACATAATTCGGCAGGGAATGTGATATATACCTTCATTATTAAAATGCTATTTAGGGTCTACGATCTATCAACAGAGAGGACAATTTATCTATATAATTCCCAGTTATTCATATTGTTTTTCACCTACTGCATTTATAGAATCACTTTTAAGAGAGGATTAAAATTACCTACTATCAATGCACCTTTACTCCTTTCATGTATTCTTTGACCTCAGAGAGAAAATGGGAAAGGAAGTAATAATCAGGATTAATACATATTGAAAAAAGAATAACTTTTAAAGTACAGATGTAAATACATACTATTTTCAGCATTTTAAAATGTCTTCAAAAACAGAATTTTGAAATGCACAATATAAATATATGTATATATGGAAATAACTACATATGTGTGCACATTTATGTGTGTGTGTATATATATGTATATATTTATCATACATATGAATATAATAAACAGGAAGAGACATTTATGAGGTCAATGATTATTCCAAAAGATGTTTTATCATATTAATTTTCAATATCTAAATAGATTTTCATTTTGATCTCTGTTCAAACACAACTTTAACTTTTTTTACTTTTTTTTGCTATACTGTATCATATGGTTAGAGTATGGTTACCTTTAAGTGAAGTTATTTCTAAGAGACTTTACTAGCTGTAGATTTTATTAAAGAGGGACCCACTAAATGAGATACGTTTTCATAGCTCTTGTATAATTAACCCAAGAAGAGTAAATGAAATAAAACAGTACATAAAAATAAAAATAATGACAGTGCTTTTACATCACTTCTTCTTAATTTTGAAATGAAGGTCGTTTTATAATTTTTTTTTCTTTTGTAAAAAACACCCACTCATGAAAAATCAGAAGCCTTGAGAAATAAAAAAAACTTACATTAAATTTATAGAACAAATGGCCTTCTTTCCCCAAATTATTTTTCCTGTGAATTTATACTCCCCTCAACTCCCCTATGAACAAGGTTTATAAAAACCATCAGCTCTGTGCTGTAATGTCTGGTTGTCCCAAAAATATTTATCTAGTATGAGTACATACTTAGCTTGTAACTCATCTCTCTTAGCATTCAATCTAAGAGGTACCTGAAATGAAGTACATAAAATGAAGATGCGCTAGTAAATACATATTTTTCTTTTATAATTATAGAGAAAAGATGGATGAGTATGTAAATAAAGCTATAAGAATGGCCTATGTAGCTAATGTACATTTATGCTAATTATTACTCTATCATTCATTTTACTTGGGAATGGGACATCATCATTCTGTTTCATTTGTGTCTGGAAACAAAGCCACCATCTACAGATTATTCTTATAGTTATTATTAAAGGAGGGGAAACAGGTGGAGAGTAGAAAACTATGCTGGCTTGATTTAGCTTAGTCCATTTTTCTTAACATTCTTCTTACATTAGTGAATTGAATTGAAATTTGATATGAATGGCATGCAGGGTTTTATTGGTAATCGGTAATATTGAATGTTGCATAGATTTTTAAATTTGAGATTCTCTTTTTCATTGTTTATATCATTTACCAAAGTGTTAACATTACAAATTAGTGTGCCATGTTAGTATGGGACCACATCTTGACAGATTGCTGGATCAGCAAGTATAAAGTGGAACGTGATAAATTACTTAGTTTATTAAAAAACATAAAAGCAAAACAAGGGAATGCTGTTAAGAGTATCACATCTTAATTTAAGCCAGGCAAAGACAGTGTTTTAATTTTAAAGAGTAAGGCTATAGGCTATATTAAAGATGAAGTTTTTCCTTTCCCATTTTAAATTCTGTATTGTTTGTAAGATGCTTGATGCAACAAAAAGACCATTTAAACCCAATGTTAGCTTTCAAATACCATTTTTCTCTCACATCAATTGCATTACCATTTTAACATTTAAGAAATCCATGTGTTTTAGTTAAACAAATTAGCGTTTTTAAAAAATAATTTTGCCTGCAAAATTTCTACAATACATTCATTATGTATATAGTAGTCTGGGATGTCAAGTTACAGCAGAGATAGGTATTTGAACGAAATCCAACAAAATTAACTTCAAAGAATAGCTCTATATTTAAGAATTCGTTTCTAGTTGCCTGTAATTTGAATATTTCATGTGTCTGAATACTGTATATAAGTTTTAAGGTGTGATGCTTCATTCTGTAAAGTTCTGCATCATTGCTAAATATTGTTCTGTATGTGGCCTTGTTTGGGTACATCTTATAAGACAAGATAGAAGTACATAATTTATAAAACTTTACATTAAAAACCAAGTTGTATAAATTTAGCTGAATACATTTTAGAGATTGTCTCAAATTCATCAGATAACTGTAAAACACCCCTGTCCTACTATGGCCATGTATGCAAGGAGCTTCCTGTAATCAAGTGGCTCAGTTCTTTGTAGGTCAACTGAGAGACAGGGATTAAATGAATCTATTCTAATGACTGCAATAACCAAAGCACAATTAGGCAACCAAAGTATTTCACAGTTTTAGCACTTAACTGAAGTACCCTGGCATAAGCTCTTATGACTTTCACACCCGCACACACATACACAAGGTATGCCCACACACTACACCTTCAAAATGCTTAATCCATTTGACAAATACAAATAACTTCTTCCATTTTTTTTGCAGTGAATTTACTGGATCATCTGACATCCTTGTTTACTGTCCTTTCATTTTTTAATCTTGACAGTCTTTTTTTTTTTTTTTTAAACATCTTTATTGAAGTATAATTGCCTTACAATGGTGTGTTAGCTTCTGCTTTATAACAAAGTGAATCAGTTATACATATACAATATGTTCCCATTTCTCTTCCCTCTTGCATCTCCCTCCCTCCCACCCTCCCCATCCCACCCCTCTAGGTGGTCACAAAGCACCGAGCTGATCTCCCTGTGCTATGCGGCTGCTTCCCACTAGTTATCTATTTTACATTTGGTAGTGTATATATGTCCATGACACTCTCTTACCCTGTCACATCTCACCCCACCCCCTCCCCATATCCTCAAGTCCATTCTCTAGTAGGTCTGTGTCTTTATTCCCGTCTTGCCACTAGGTTCTTCATGGCCTTTTTTTTTTTTTTTCCTTAGATTCCGTATATATGTGTTAGCATACTGTATTTGTTTTTCTCTTTCTGACTTACTTCACTCTGTATGACAGACTCTAACTCCATCCACCTCATTACAAATACCTCCATTTCATTTCTTTTTATGGCTGAGTAATATTCCATTGTATATATGTGCCACATTTTCTTTATCCATTCATCTGTCGATGGACATTTAGGTTGCTTCCATGTCCTGGCTATTGTAAATAGAGCTGCAATGAACATTTTGGTACATGACTCTTTTTGACCTATGGTTTTCTCAGGGTATATGCCCAGTATTGGGATTGCTGGGTCGTATGGTAGTTCTATTTGTAGTTTTTTCAGGAACCTCCATACTGTTCTCCATAGTGGCTGTATCAATTTACATTCCCACCAACAGTGCAAGAGTGTTCCCTTTCCTCCACACCCTCTCCAGCATTTATTGTTTCTAGATTTTTTGATGATGGCCATTCTGACCGGTGTGAGATGATATCTCATTGTAGTTTTGATTTGCATTTCTATAATGATTAATGATGTTGAGCATTCTTTCATGTGTCTGTAGGCCATCTGTATATCTTCTTTGGAGAAATGTCTATTTAGGTCTTCTGCCCATTTTTGGATTGGGTTGTTGGTTTTTTTGTTATTGAGCTGCATGAGCTGCTTGTAAATCTTGGAGATTAATCCTTTGTCAGTTGCTTCATTTGCAAATATTTTCTCCCATTCTGATGGTTGTCTTTTGGTCTTGTTTATGGTTTCCTTTGCTGTGCAAAAGCTTTTCAGTTTCATTAGGTCCCATTTGTTTATTTGTGTTCTTATTTCCATTTCTCTGGGAGCTGGGTCAAAAAGAATCTTGCTGTGATGTATGTCATAGAGTGTTCTGCCTATGTTTTCCTCTAAGAGTTTGATAGTGTCTGCCCTTACACTTAGGTCTTTAATCCATTTTGAGTTTATTTTTGTGCATGGTGTCAGGGAGTGTTCTAATTTCATACTTTTACATGTACCTGTCCAATTTTCCCAGCACCACTTATTGAAGAGGCTGTCTTTTCTCCACTGTATATTCTTGCCACCTTTATCAAAGATAAGGTGACCATATGTGTGTGGGTTTATCTCTGGGCTTTCTATCCTGTTCCATTGATCTATATTTCTGTTTTTGTGCCAGTACCAAACTGTCTTGATTACTGAAGCTTTGTAATATAGTCTGAAGTCAGGGAGCCTGATTCCCCCAGCTCCATTTTTCGTTCTCAAGATTGCTTTGGCTATTCGGGGTCTTTTGTGTTTCCATACAAGTTGTGAAGTTTTTTGTTCTAGTTCTGTGAAAAATGCCAGTGGTAGTTTGATAGGGATTGCATTGAATCTGTAGATTGCTTTGGGTAGTAGAGTCATTTTCACAATGTTGATTCTTCCAATCCAGGAACAGGGTATATCTCTCCATCTATTTGTATCATCTTTAATTTCTTTCATCAGTGTCTTATAATTTTCTGCATACAGGTCTTTTGTCTCCTTAGGTAGGTTTATTCCTAGATATTTTATTCTTTTTGTTGCAATGGTAAATGGGAGTGTTTTCTTAATTTCACTTTCAGATTTTTCGTCATTAGTGTATAGAAATGCAAGAGATTTCTGTGCATTTATTTTGTATCCTGCTACTTTACCAAATTCATTGATTAGCTCTAGGAGTTTTCTGGTAGCATCTTTAGGATTCTCTATGTATAGTATCATGTCATCTGCAAATAGTGACAGCTTTACTTCTTCTTTTCCGATTTGGATTCCTTTTATTTCTTTGTCTTCTCTGATTGCTGTGGCTAACACTTCCAAAACTATGTTGAATAATAGTGGTGAGAGTGGGCAACCTTGTCTTGTTCCTGATCTTAGTGGAAATGGTTTCAGTTTTTCACCATTGAGGACAATGTTGGCTGTGGGTTTGTCATATATGGCCTTTATTATGTTGAGGAAAGTTCCCTCTATGCCTACTTTCTGCAGGGCTTTTATCATAAATGGGTGTTGAATTTTGTCGAAAGCTTTCTCTGCATCTATTGAGATGATCATATGGTTTTTCTCCTTCAATTTGTTAATGTGGTGTATCACATTGATTGATTTGCGTATATTGAAGAATCCTTGCATTCCTGGGATAAACCCCGACAGTCTTATATAGGATAGTTTCAATCTTTATTTCAAAAGTTTACCCTAAATTTTTCACGCACACACACACACACACACACACACACACACACACACACATATATATACATTTAAAATTTTATGCAACTTACTTTCTCCACCCTACTTCTCCTAATTTCCATTTTCTTCTTTCCTTTCACATGTTCCAAAAGTTTGATAAAATGTGACATATTATTGTTATAAATTATCAAATATCATGCATTATATATTAATTTTATGGTTTATATTGAGATCACCATTAATTATTTTGTATAATATATAGGAATTACATTGTTTCTGCTTTTTTCACATGTGCAAAATCCTTTATATTTTTAAAACACTCATCCAAAAAAAATGCCTTCAAATATTATGAGTTGTCTAAAAAAATTATTATTCTGATCAAAGGAGATAATTCTGTCATTGTTACTGTAGAAATTTTAAAATCAAGAAAGGGGATTGCTGTGTGAGGGGATTGCACACTGATATCAAGAAGCAAATTACATAATGACAATAAAAATAAGTGGATGCCCTGAATATTCTTATTAAGTTAGTAAGTTTCTGTTCTGACTCCAGCGTTTTAACAGTGATACCAGTAGTTTCACAGAGCAAACTCCAGAAAGGCCCTTTCAACTGCCAAGTTTTTCTTTTCTATAGTAGGAAATGGAAACCAATTGCCTAGAATTTTCATTTTCTCTCAGAAGCCAATAGAATTTGAATCTACTTCGGAAACATTTTTTTTTTTTTTAAGAACATAATCTGAGCACCATTTGATGTGATAACACAGAACTCATACATTAGTGTTCTGCTTTTTACCATCCAGGACACTGAGGTCCACAAAAGATGTGGTTATTTCAACCAGTCATGGATAGAGTAACATGGAGTAAGTCAAAATGCTCAAATAAGTCCAATTAATCAAAGGGAAGGAAGAAAAGAAAAAATGGATGGAATATGCACCTCACAAAGTGCATTTCAAGAATCGCTGTTGCTCTATTAGTTCTATACATAAATAAATATGTGGGGTTTTAAAATACCATTAGAGATTCAGTTATCCTTGGCTGCTGTCTTTTGGTTATTTGGCAGTTTTGCACTTTGACATTTTCAGACAGTATCACCCAACACTTTCCTTCAGATTTGCTCTCCTATTCTACAGTCCTGTATAGCCAGCCACCCTAATGTCAGTACTACTAGGATTTCACCGGACTTCGTTCTTTAGCTCTGAATTTTTCTTTATTCTTCATGAAATCAGTGGAGAAGGATGACACAATAACACTGACGTGTGTTAGAAATTTAAGCATTGATAATTTTCTATGGCCAATTGATTTAAACTTCTAACCCTTGGACTGGGGCTACAGAATTGCTTGTTGCATATAGAAAATCTAAATGACATGGTGTCATTGGATTATATATAAACATCTTTGGGGAACTGCCAAACAGTGCTACCATTCTACCCCACATTTATTCTGCTAGGCACTATTGATCTATCTATTTTGATTGATTTATCTATTTAAAACCATTGTATAATCACCATAGTGTCAGTTTGGGCAATAAGCTTGGCTTTCAAATGAACATAACCTGCTGACAGTGAGATGATTGTGCAAAGTAAATAACTGATTGTATTTAATTCAAATGCATACACAATGGTTCCAATTTTATATTCATTAAATATAAACAAAGGGAATCAGAAAAATGTGAGGACAGCACTTGAACAGTTTAAAAAGAATTGGAACTTTTGGAGAAGTGTTGCTGTAGTCACTTGATGAATATTTATCAACCCCAATATCTACAGCTGTTATTTGTCTTATTTTTTATTATTTATTTTGCTTTTTATGGTGAGCAGGAAACTATAGAACAGAATTTAGGCTTCATGGAAAATATCTGACGTTGCAAGTAAAAGCAACATTTCCCAGAGACTTAAAAATGTATTAGCAAAAGGCTTTTGTATCAAATAAGATGTCTTTGCTTTATAAATAGCATATGTAGAAAATAAGCAAATTATTTTATTTTAAAAATATATAATTGTGGCTAGATTTTTTTAAGTGTGCATTTTAATTAGAGGTGGCAGATTGAAACTCCTATTCAAAATTGTCAGTTGTAACAGAACCAAAGCACAGAACCAAGAGTCTATCAGTGCCTGACACAGGCAGATACTTGAAATTTGTAAATAAATAGATGAATGAAATGGTCTTATTCACTTAAACTATCATTATAAAAATTTATTAATTTCCTTGGGAAATAGAGACTTGAAAGTCAGATTTAATTTTGTATAGCTCCAGAATTCCCCCACCCCAATGGATTTTTGAATACATTTCATGATGACTTAATAATGTTTTTTCAGCAGTTTTATAATCTCTTGAAAGATGGTTCAGTTCCATATGCTTAGAAACTATTTTTCAAATAAAAATGTCAAGCTGTTCCAAAGTTTTTGTTTTTTTTAAACGTATAATATATCCATTTGGAGACTGCAGAAGCATTGAATCGTTGCATTGCCTCTGGTCTAGTGCCTTGCAAATGTGCTTGACACATAACAGGCAACCCTGAATACTTTTTTTTCATCATCAAAATCATAAGACCTAGGAAACATTCTATAGAACTGCCATGGGTAATATTTTTTCATAAACATCACATTTAGTGGGTGTTTTAGTATACTCTTCTTTTCTTCCTGGCTATGATGAAGAATAAGCCAATAAAAACTGAACTATTATTTTGAAATTTAATTTTGACAACTGAGAATCCCTAAAGACATTCCAGTCAGGTACAACAATCTTTTCTTTCACCCTGGGAGTCTATTAAACTGGAAAATGCTGCTGCGTACAACTGCTTGCTTTTTGGAGATGGCAGGGGCAATGTAGAGCCCTGATATATGTGCAACTTGTGGTATAGCTAAAAGTCAAAATGTCTCAGAAAAAGGAACAATAGAGGATACTGTTTTTTTCCTCATTAATTGAAGTCTTTATTTTCTCAAAACGCTTGTTTCTTTTTTCTTTTTTCTATGCATTAAGCATTTTGTGGTGGACTTTTGGGGTATCTATAAGCAAGCCCACATTGCAGAATTCCCCTGGTAATTCTTAGCCTAAGTACACTCTTAAATTTGTAGAAGACCTGTTAATATACCATAAATGCCACATAGAATTTGAAGTGTGGATAATTTGGAGGTTAAACTATAGCTATAGTAATATATACACACAGAATGTTGTTAATAGATGATATGGGGGTACATTTTTATTTCTCTTAAATGGGAAAGAGATAGTTATTATTTGAGTGTCTATTATTATAATTATTATTTTATTATTATTATTATTATTATTTGGCTGCTTTGGGTCTTCGTTGCTGTGCGCGGGCTTTCTCTAGTTGAGGCGACCAGGGGCTACTCTTCCTTGCAGTGTGCAGGCTTCTCATTGTGGTGGCTTCTCTTGTCACGGAGCATGGGCTCTGGGCACGCAGGCTTCAGTAGTTGTGGCACACAGGTTCAGTAGTTGTGGCTCACGGGCTCTAGAGTGCAGGCTCAGTAGTTGTGGAGCATGGACTTAGTTGCTCCACGGCACGTGGGATCTTCCCGGACCAAGGATTGAACCCGTGTCCACTGCATTAGCAGGCGGATTCTTATAAGGGGACTTCCCTTATAATTATTATTTTAATTTGCGAAGGAAGAAATTGGAGTTTGGGATGTTAAATTTTTTAAACCGTCAGCAGAAATAAAATTGTGAGTGGGACTATTGAACTACTTTAGGTCTAAAATAAGTATCTACCTTTTTAAATGATAATACAACCTGATCAATTTAATCCTCTTATTTGAACATAATCCCTAATTGCAACATTTTCTGGATAACTTTATGTCTTTAGATTTTTTGGAAACCTTTCCAAATTTCATTTCCAGGGGACTTCTTTTCAGATTCTACTTTAATGTATATTTGAAAAGAAGACTGTTGCTGTTGATTGGGCTTTGGGCCAACAAAACTTGATGGTACAATGACAAATAATTGAAGGGAAGGGGGTAAAAAAAGGAGGGACTTCTCTTGTAAATCCTGCTATTGTTTAATCTATTTGCAAGGTGTTCACAGGTCTTTCTAATATCCAGCAGAGAACTTGATGGCAGCTTAACTTCTTTCAGTAGGAAATCATTGATTAATTTGCTACACACCTATGTATTAAGAGGGAAATTACCAAGATTGCCAAAGGCAAGTTGACAACTTTGGAGCAGAACACTGGAGAAGTATCAGAGCTGTGATGAAAGACAATGACTCATTTTCTTCTCTTATTTTCAGGCAAAATAAATGAAACTTTTAATTTTTGCAGTATTCAATGCATCATAGATTTTAGATAGATACAAGCAAGTACAAGTTTTTATAAGTTAATGGTAGAATAATATAGTTGTGCAATCTTTTCTATCAAATTCTAGACTCTATGTCTGTTTTTCTTGTAACACCTAACATTATGACTCGTACATAGTAAGTGCTCTAATATATTTCAGGGTCTTTAGGCCAGGAAGAGTTCCTAACACCTTTGAAACCTGGGCAGTACTGAAGCCTGTAGCCACATGTAGCTATTGAGCATTTGAAATGACAGTGGTCTGAATTGAGATGTGCTATGAGTGTAAAATATATACCAGATATTAAAGACTTAGTGCAAAAACCATAAAATATCTCATTAATAATTTTCATATTGATTACATTTTGAAATAATTTTTGTGTATATTAGGTTCAATAAACTATATTATTAAAATTAATTTCACCTGTTTCTTTTCACTTTTTATAACATAATAGAAAATTTTAAATTATATACTTGGCTTTTGAGGTTTATGTTATATTTCTATTGAATAGTGCTAGTCAAAAGATAGAAACAAAGTGACTTTTCTAAGGTGGTAAAACTTCTAATGAAGGGAAAGGCAGTAGGACAATCTTGGATATCAGGGAAGCTTTTTTTGTGCTTGTTAGTTAGAGACATAGTAGGCACAGGCAGGGCTTAAGGAGACGTGAAGAAAACAAAAATGGGCAAGCAAAAATGGAGGCAGGTAGTAACTGGTAGCTTGGGAGATTGTGGCAATCCTTACTTACAGAACGAAACACTCATCCCAAAAAAGCTACTTAGGTAAGAGGCAATTTTAGAAATATAAATCTAAGAAATTCTATTAACCTTAAAATTATTCATTCTTAAATCTA
The DNA here is from genome assembly GCF_028021215.1 of Eschrichtius robustus. Taxonomy (NCBI): domain Eukaryota; kingdom Metazoa; phylum Chordata; class Mammalia; order Artiodactyla; family Eschrichtiidae; genus Eschrichtius; species Eschrichtius robustus. The sequence continues at coordinate 81,517,002 of NC_090845.1, forward strand.
AACAACTGCTACAACAAGGTCACCTAAGTGCCCAAGTTGTAATAAAATTTACAGTATTATATAATTTGAATTTGACATTTTAAACTGTACCTTTACCCTATTTTTATACCATTATGTATTAAATAAGCAAGGTTTTATGTTCCTATTTTCTCTTTAGCTTCAGAAGAGAACAACTTGTTTGGGAGCTTTACCTTTTTAATTCTCTTGAAAATAGGCCAATTAGTTTTTCATTAGTACAGAAGAGACTATGAAATGTTACTGTGTTAAAAAATACTTATAAAATTTCTCATAATTTGTTTTAAAAATGGTATATGTTGCCCTAGCATAAACCTCAAGGTTTTCTTTTTTTTCTCCTACTATGTAGTTATAATCCTCACTTACTGAAATTCTTCGTAATATTTAGGAATAGCATTTATGATAGACTACATTAGAACCACGTACTTAGCACATCTAGTGTAGGCACATCTAGATTTACATAAAATATACATTAGGGAATTATTATTTCATTTCACATACATGTTCTTCAGCCACTTAAAATTTTTTTTTTCTTTATAAGGTCATCTGCAAGCATAATTTCAGGAACTCATCTTGCATAAATTGACATATATATGAATATGAATATTAATATGAATGGATGTTGAATTTTCTTAAATGCTTTTTCTGCATTTACTGAAATAATGTTCTTTCCTTTATTTTGTTATGCAGTGTCTTATATTTATTTTTTTGTATATTTTGGTTTTGAAACTGAAGTGAAGTATCTATAATCTATCTTACTTCTGTTGTTCTGTTTTGGAGATAAAAAGTGAACAACAAAACTTCATTTTAGTATCTATTAGGAGTTATTACTGTTACATTTAGTTTATTTCTATTTGTAGACCTGACTAGAGAAAAAGGTTTTTCACCTTTACAAGCAAATCTTAGAGTTCATTTACGTGTTAATAGGTATTTTATCAATCCAATAAATTTCTATAGAACTATTTCTCTGAAAATTTGAGACAACTTACATATGGCTATGTGCTTTTAACATTCTAGATCTAAAATTTCAGGAGGTAAATCTCATAACAGTAAAAGATAAGATACTACAAAGGCATTACAAGAAGAAGTAAGAAAAGCATATAGGTGATAAAAAGCAGAATATATTTTGGTAGATGTGGTTTAAAACCTCACCTATGTTTGTTTTGCACCTGTATCTTTTGACTCTGGCATTACAGCTTTTGGATGGGCATCGTGTCATGCTAACAGATGTGTTGATTGTGTAGACCTGCCAATGAAGCAGAATGTACTTAAAACAGGAAAGAATTTGTGCTGATGATTAAGAGGACTTCACTGTAGTATGGAAATGCCTTTACAAACATCAATGAACACATTTTTATATTTGAATAGTTCCATCAAATACTGAAGTTAGAAAACAAAATCATATTATGCCAGAAACTGATTAAAATATCACGTTTTTTGGTTTGTTTTTAGTGTTAGACAAATAATCTAGTAAAAATACTCTAATTTTATGTACTTTTCAGTTGTAATTCAACGTAGGAAACTCTTTCCCAAAAGTTTATATACTGGAGCAGATTGATATTTGCTTGTTTAGCTTCAGTTACACTTCACGAACACTTCACGAGTACTTGGAACACTAAAATGTTTCGAATGGTGGAAAGAAAGTCAAAGACAATGTGCTTTAGAATTGCACTTTAAACTTTTATTTCAAGAGGCTTTGCTTATTTAAAATAGATGAATGTTTTTACATGTTTATATATATACACAGCTGCAAAATGCTGATAGGATAATCTTATGAAGCCCACTTCAGAACAGCAAAGCTTTCTTCAAGTTTCACGAACAAAAGTCTGAAAAAATGTAAAGATTCATTGCATCCCTTTTGATAATAGTAATATTACTATTACTACTACTACTAATGAGATACAGTGAAATTATTTTGAGAATATAGTTTTCTCCCAGAATATGTATTTTCGGGACACATTAAAATCTATATCACAAAGTCTGATATTTGACACACAAGAGAATGCATCTGTATAGTTCCTTTATGTGGAATCTTTGCTTTTACTTTCATGAACCAAGTCCGGTTGCAATAAAATGCCATTCCTATCTTAGACTGTGATGCCATCTTATATGACACATACACAAGGAAGATAATCCTATGAAACAGAACCTCATTGGACTTTGTATGCAGCTTGAAAGTAATCACTGTTTTTCAGTGATTTGTTGTGGTTTATTTTTATCAAATTGACAATCTAGACAATGTAAGAACAAATTTAAGAACAGTTAGGGTTGTATTGAAATCCCAGACACTTCTTTTATAGGCAATTATTCTGTCTATAGAAAGGGGTCATTTTTTCATGCTCTCTATATGTTTATTTATATTTAAAATTTTGTATTATTTTTATTATTTAAAGGATTTACCCCATTCACTACAAGTGGTATGCTCACGAAGGACAGACATGTATTGGGGTGGTGAGCATGGCAGGGACTATAAGAATTCTATCACTAAACAAATCTAGGGTTCTCGTAAGGACTATATAGTTTTAATACCAACACTAATTTTACAAGAATCAACAGACATAGCAGAAGTAATGATAAAAACAAAGTGTTCTTGTCTATAAATAAAGCTGTTTTATTACAGATTTCTTTATTCTTTTTGATGAAAGCAATAACAAAGGAGGATAAAATCACCATAGCAACAAACAACATAAAAGTTAGTTATATGGTGAAGAAAACACTAAAAATTAACGGCTGTAGAAATTTTGAAAATGTAGGGCATAAACGAGCAGCCTAACCATAAATAAAGCATCAAAATATTTAGGTTAAAAAAAAACTATGTAAGAGCTGTACCATAGGTCTTTTATTCAACTTTGATTAATGAAATCTGCTGTGACTAACCATGTATTTGCAAATGGAAATTCACCTACCTATCTATTGATTGGGAAGTAGGAAACCTGACCACCAGTTTTCTCAAGTTTCATTCCATTATTGATCAACTCTGTTATTTAATGATATTAAAATAGTTTAAGTGATTTAAGATACTGCCGGAGATACTTCAGGAAAAGATATTTAAAGCATTGTTATATAAAATCTCTTCTATGTCATGAAGAAAAATTCCATTTGGTACATGACAAATTAAATTAAATTCCAAGTAGTTAATCTTTGTCTTAATCTACTTCTGTTAGTTTTTCTGGGACAGTGCTGTTTATGCCTGTTGTTGTGGTATAATATATTTACACTGCCTTTCATTCTCAGGAGTATACTGGTTGAATGATCAATCATATGTTCTCTTTATCTGTTACTTTCTCATAAGAAAATACTACAGGGGAGGACCAAAGGTCTACCATGTCAAGGAGGCTTAACTCTAGGCTAAACTGAGGAGAAATATTTCTAAAACTGATCCAAGTTAGCATTTTACAATCAAACCTGGTCTTTCAGTCAATGTCAACACTGTCTTTCCAGTTGCTCAAGCCAAAAACCTTGAAGTTACTCTGTTTCTTTGTGTATATGTGAACTTGACTGTTTCAAAATCATACACAAAGAATAAGTTCACACTCATGAAATAAATGTCTTAACATTCTTGTTGCATAAGAAATCAAAAGACAGCAATGGTACTTGAATTTAACTTCTCCTTGAATGGGTTTAAAATGACATCCATAAGAGGTATTTGAATACACTTTAAGTTAAATAAGACAAGTGCTTTATTTAACTAATGCATTATTACTTCTAAAAATCTGTCTCTGAAATACAAAATCAAATGGTTGTAGTATGTCCTGTATCAAAACACAAGTCTAATTATTTAGAAGAACATTAGAGCACATTTTCCATACCTAAAACTCAGCAAGGGTCATCTACCCAATTTCCCTAACCTTTGAGAACCATAAAATAAAGCATCTTTCTGATATGTAGGATAGTAGTTTTTATGAATGTCTGAGTTAAACCAGTTTCCTATTATTGAGTAAAGGCCCTATTCTCCCTCACCTTAAACTTACCAAATGGTTTGTCTTCTATTGTACTATTCCTCTGCTGATCATAGTAGGTCCTGGTTTAATTGCACTGTTGACAACTTACAAGACTTACATTTTTTTCCCTATTGAGGATTAATATCATTTGCCATTACTTATCAGGCAAGAGCAAAAGTGGAGGATGTGGGACCATTTAATGTCAAAAGCTAGAATCGTTGGTCTATTAACCAAAAAAAAAGGACAGAGTGTAAAAGAAAGTTGTTACATGCATGGTCAATTGTTGTAATAAAACAATTTTAAAGCACATCAGGGTACCATTTAAAATGAAGTAGTTTGTGGCAATATGCTTATTTCTGTTCAAAATGATATTTATATTAAAAAGGAATAAATAATTGATAGACTCAAATATTCACTTTCTTTTTGCTATTGGTCTCATAAATGGCATCTATTCAGAAACTCAGTTAGAACTTATGGTTTACTCTTACTAGGTTTTTATTTTCATCATACCAATCTTCTTTTAGAATTTTTGTTGTGTTCATTTTTATAATATAAATAAATATTTGAACAATATCAATGATAGTACTAGTTACTTATAACATGGAAAGGAATGACTTATATGTTGAAAACCAGTTCAATAATGCCTTTCTGTTCTGGGTTAGGAAATATCAAGAATACTTTTTAATAGTTTATAAGTTTTAAATCTCAACACATTTGCACTTCACAGGAAATTTATTTTATAAATAGTTGGCTCTGTTCACCTTATTTATCTTTGTGATCATTAACTTGGATTTTAAGACTGACCGAATAGTAGTGCACTTTAGAATCTTCTCTAGAATAGAATTTTTTTATACTTAGTGAACTACACTCACTTTATTTGCCTTCATTTTTCTGCACAGAATGCCTCTGAGATTTCGAGGACAAATACAAGTACGTATTATAAAAACAACTTAATATCTCATGGATTTTGTAGCCTCTATCCAATTAACATGCTAATAACTAAATTTCTTGCTTTTCTAATATAAATATTTAAAAGTACAGCATCAAAATCTAAAGTACAGAAACTTTAGAAGGGATTTAAGCTAAATACTATACAGGAATATATGAAGTAATAATGAATGAATACAGTTTGGGAAACAGCTATGGATCAATACGTAGGCAGAATCTCTCATTCTGCTGTTATTTTCAGATGTGGATATGGGAGGGTGGGTTTTCTCATGTGACCCGCTGCAAAAGGTTTAACAGGTGTTTGATGCAGAACAACATCTTTCATAGTGAGGAAGAATCACATGTATGAATTCCTGGTTTGTATACAGTAAACACATCACATTATTATTTTTAAAAGTTTTCATAGTTTATTGGGTAACAGTTTGTATAGTTTGGTGTTATAAAACTCCTTAGAAAGGGCTTTGTTGCTCAGAAGAATAAAAAACAAAAGTGTGTGTATGTTCTCAGTATAAAAAAGAATTATACAGAGAAAATACAAAGGGATTTGGTGGAGAACTCAATCTTGGGAAGAAAAAGATGGCAATTTAGAAGACTGGTTTTAATATTATATGTCAAAATAATCAAAAGTTTTAGTCATTTCACAATTTAAAAAAATAAATTATAATCTAAACACACTGTACTTTCTAAATATAAATGAATCATCTTGACCCAAAGAGAAAACTTTAATAACTGAATTATATTGCTATCTTTACAATCCTCTGAAACTTAACTTAGTCATAAGTCGTGTTTTCCAAATTTAACTCAATTTTATGGGGAAAATAGTTTTTAATTAGCATTATTATCTAGTTTTAAAGTACCCTACACCTTGCAGAAAGTTAGAAATAATATTTATGGCACTGTCTTCCAGTTACTGACATATACTAATAAAGAACGTGATTTCTGGGGTTTTTTAATTTAATTTTTATTTTATATTAGAGTATAGTTGATTTACAATGTCGTGTTAGTTTCAGGTGTACAGAAAAGTGATTCAGTTATACATAAACATATATCCATTTTATTATTGTTTTTTTAATAGTTGTTTGTTCTGTTTTATTTTGGTTTACTAAATAGAAGGACTTTATTATTGAGTCAGAATGTTGGAAAAGTACAGTTTAGCCCATATAAAGAGGACAAAGTAGAAAATTGGTCAGGGAGGAATATACCACCATCTAAAAGTGATGTTATAAAAGCTCTAAAATAACTATTTTTCCTCATTTGTCTTACTAATTATAAGTAATTATATTTTGCTGTGTGTTGTTTCATTAGAAATAGTCTGAGATATGCTAGGAATGAATGACGTACTTATGAATGTTCTTGAATGCAAGCTTTGGAGGGAAGTGTGAACATACATTAAAAAGCAATAAAAATGTTAATAAGATTAAAAACAAAGTCAATTGCTTAAAATAAACACTAATACATCTCACCACAGAGAATTCCTGAGTCAAATAAAAATGTGACATTCTTGATGCAAGAACTCCATTTATAGTATGATGTATGATAAATATCCTTATGTTGGTATTTTAAGATTGAGTCATTGACTTGATAAAAATAAAGTAATAATTTTAAAATATCATAAATAGATATAACAAAGAGATCCTGATATATAAAAACACAAAGAAAGTCTCATTGCAGACCCCATGTAAAATCTCTGTAATTTAAAGATGCTCCGATAAGCAGCAACCTCTATGCATGTTCTGAAAGATGAAAATGGGTTGAGATCACAATCTGATTTTCTATTTGACTGATATTGTTGACAATGAACATGGACTCCCTCAAATAAAGCAGCCTCTGCAATACCCTTAATGTATTCTCAAGTCATCTTGCCTATAGGATTTTGATCTCTACAGGGCATTTGTCATTATAAAATCTATCTTTTTTTTTTTCTTGCTCTATTACATATGTAACGCCCCACTTAAACAGAATTAGGCAGCACAAGTGAAAGAGATTCAGTCCAAGAGGCTATTGGCTTTGTTGTAAAGTGCCATGGATGTACCATAATTATATACAACTCTACATTGCTTCTGATGTTCCATAATTATGCCCAGTGATATATAGTATTGATTTTAAAGCAATTTAGAACAGGTCCATGCTCAGATTTGAGTGGTTATGTGCCCTGTAATTGCTTTGGTAATGTGTCTGCGTTATATTTAAATGCTTAAGGATGGCTTTCCAGCTAATGAAAAATCATTGTTTGCACTTTTGCATTTCTAGTACTTCCTGTTATAAATACGTCTTCCATAGCAGGAAATAATTTTCATGAAATTCCTAAAAGGATTATGTGATTGTTACTAGACACACAGGATTTGCAAGGGGAATTTAGCCAAAAAAGACAAACTGAGAAAGTTACATCATTTGCATTACAAAAAGGCGTGAAAGTTCAACATTGGCCGAAGGACATTTACCTGATTCTTTTAGTTACTGTGATGATAGGATTTGTGAATGGCATTACTTCTATTGTGTAAACTTATGAAAATCTGTGTTAAATAATGTATAGCTAAATATAATATACAGTAATATTAATATTTAAATTAAATTGTTTCCAATTATTTCTTTGTATACTATCTATTTCTCTTATTAAAGTTATGAAGCTAACCACTGTATTGTTTTATTTCATCATACAATAATGAAATGTATTTTCAATACTCTTAAAGGAAAGAAGCTATCAGTATATATTAGTACTTATGAGATTAAGTGTTCAGAGAATACACACACTTTATTCTGTTAATGTAATTATTATTTCAATCTTATTTTTATAAAATGATATTTTATGTACAGTTTGGTGTTATTTCTGATGCCTAATGATTTTGAGTAGATACAGTTATGACTCTGCCTTTGAATATCAGAAAATAATTCCTAATTTTATAAACTCTTTGTTTAAAATGTGGGTTTCCACAGACTTCACAATCCTATACGTTGCATAATATTTCACTTGGAATTCTTGCTAATAAATCCCACCTCAATCATCTGAACACTATCCATATATCAAAAAAAAAAAAATTATCTAAGCAGAAGTTTTTAAATATCAGAACTTTTTTGCCCAAATAGAGTTTCCTGTAACATTTCTCTTATAAGAAATTCATCTGACAAAAGAGGCAATTAGTTTGCTGAATGAGAACAGGAAATGTCACCTATGGCTGCAAATTGATGATTCTATTCATTATCATGTTGGCAACTCTCCTTATTATGAACATTAAAAGGATCACTTTCCTGTCATTTAAACCTGCACCTGCATTTCTTTTTGCTGAAACATCTTAACCTCAATTGTATACTGTAGTTTTACCTGCTAATTTTTGTTTCCTTTTCCTCACTCAATATGAAGTGCCAAATTAAACCTTAAAGTATTTATTAGAAGGATTCTCTAAAAGCTATAAAACTGGAAGTTATATGGCTGAAAGGGAATCAGCCATATAACTGAAGAACTTTTAAAATAGACATTGAATGACACTGCAGATGAACAGTTTTAATCTAGATCAGAAAATAGGCAATCTAGAGACTCTCAAGCCATAGAATCATGAAGAGAAATATTCATGTTTCAATTGAAAATAGGAATATAATAATAATTTATTTCAGCAAAATTGTTTTTGGTGTCTCTTTTATAGGAACATATCTAATGATATTTAATTTCATGGAATTGTGTGGTTCTTGGAAGAGTCAAAATTAAAATTCATGTTCCAAATTTTGCATTTTATTCATCTTCTTTGTCTTCATAACTACTAATTTCCTATGTTGTCTTAGGATGAAAACAAAAGCCAGTCATAGAAAATGATTATAGGTATTTCTTTGCTTTTCGATAGTAGATGACTTTGGCCATCTAGTTCAATTCCTGGAAAAATATTGCTACCTGTTTTGTTATTTTGTGGTTTCTTATCATAATCGCTGGTCATATATTTTCTTCCTCTCCTAAAAATGGGGCAATTGGCAAAATTTAGAGAGTCACTACAATATATTGTATAAGTGTATGTTTAAATGAAATTATTCATTGTATAATAGAAAATGGGTAAGTACATATCTGATGAGTTCTGAATGGGATTATTGAAGAAAGAAAACAAGTTAGAGCTTGCTAGGATGAGGACTAGTTCAAACTGTGATGCAAAGGTTAACACTGTTGCCTTATTTGCAACAAATTTGGAGTACACAATAATCCCTTAAACTATATAAATGCCAAAATTTGGGCAGAAAATAAATAAACTTGTGAGTGTGCCCGTTCTTTGTAGTTTTGAGGACAAAGGACCAGTTTTCCATTTTTTACCCTAAAATCATTGAGTTGTACTGTTGAAAGTTACTTTAGATATCTTTGGTCCAATAATCTCATTTAAAAGATGAGAAGACTTAGGTTCAGAGAGATGAAGTGAATTTTCTAAGTTCACATGCTTGGGCAAAGCCAAACTAGAAGTTGAATCACAGTTCTATTGGGTTCAGTATAGTTTCTGGTTAATAGGTCAGCTTTGGATCTAGCTTGGTGGCGTGACAATTTTCCCTTAAATTTTCAAAGCTGGGTAATAGTGCCTTTCCTAAAACATGTTATGTGTGTGTTTTACAAAATTATTACTAGATCATGTGGCACACCATTGAACAACTGTCTTGTTAATGGAAGATTAGAAAACCATATTCTTGATTCTTTTCTTCAGGCTAAAGACAGTATAGACACAAATACTTTCTCAAACTGAATGGAGGGAAAAGGACTTCTTAGTCTTCATTTCTGGGAAATAAATTGTTTGTAGGGACAAAAACTGAATATGTTTAAATCCACCTGGAGGAATGTAAGGCAGCTTGAGTATACAGTAGCAGAATTAGGGAAGTATCATTGTATTCTCTCTTCCCTACTTTATTCTTGCCCCTGTCTGTCTTCATTCAATTAAGGGAAGTCAGTTACATTCATTTCCAATGGAGGTCTAAACTTGGTTCAATGCCTTGGAGCACTGTGAGAATTATAGATTTCAAGTGAGATTTATAACCTTCAAGGGAGAAAGGAAAATATAGTCTCATGTTTTCAGAGATAGCAAAAATATGCTTTTTTTCTAAATTTATACGACAAAATAAGAGTAAAGCTAAGAATGAGTTTCAGAAGCATCCTTACTCTTCTGAATGTTTTCATCCACAGCCCTGCTCACAACAGATGGAGATTGAAACACAGAGTTTTAATTTCATAGGAAAAGACCTAGTGATCATCTTAGATTTAGGTTTTAATTCAAATGGCAAATGGCAACTATTATATGAATTCCACCACCCCCATATATTTCTGGACCAATAACTTTAGAGACTGCATATCCATTCTTTATAATTAATCTAGCCAATTTCTTGAATAATTGACTAAATGGTTTCTTAGTATAACCCCTTTTCACTATTTTATGTTATTGATACCCTGGAATATATTACATTTATTCCCTCTTCAAGATCCATAAACACATTTTCAGTGCTCACTATAAGCTAGGAAATGTGCTAAACATTAAGTTCATTGAATTCCCACCATCTAGCACTGTATCTGGTTGAAAATAAATACTCAGAAAAATTTTTTGAATTGGCTAACAAGACTAACAAGAACTGGCTAATGACTAACAAGATACAATTCCTGCCTTCAAGGATCTCACAATCTAGTGGGGGAGATAAACATATCTACACATAAAAATATTAATTGTAATAACCACTTTTTATAGCATGGGGTGTGAACAGAGGGAAGTATAGACCCAGAGGTAGTAGCAATTAACTTAGGCTGGAGAAATTCATACAAAGTACTTTCCAGTCTAATTATTCTATGGTTAACGTCACATTATTTAAGATAAAGATATATTTTGCATGAAAATATGGACATAGAAATAAATAACAATACTTCTCTATATATTTCATATCACCCTCAATTCCTAACAAAGTTGTGCTTATAGTTGTCTCAAAATATTCCAGACTAAGATGCGTAGACAATTACACTATCTTCTCCTACCTAATATTAAAGATAAATTTAAGAGAAAATATTAATTTTAAGAATATTTTATCATTTATGCTTTTCTAGCCAAACAACATTATATATTCAAAGTACATGTATATGAATTATGCATCTACAGAAGTTTGGTTCTGTTGTTAAAGAATAGAAAATCTAAGGTTACTAAAGGACAGTTCAAATAAAATGGAAACGTAAGAAAATATAGTAGTCCCTGTAATAGAATCAATTCTCAAACTTTATTCCAGGTGTGAAGAAATGAAAAATTTTACAATACTGGAAATAATTTAACAGTGAATTTATTAATTTAACAGTAGACGTCAATATACCCAACACCTAGATTCTACCACTAACATTTCCCTTTAAAACCTGATTATTTTCCGTTATTTTTTATGGTCAAAAAGTCCTTTCTCATACAGATAGTCACTTCTAATACTAAGGACCAATATTATTATGCTGACTTTACAAATAAAGGAACTGAGGTTCCAAGTCATCTTTTAGTTCAGTGTCTAAAAGTGTTCTTTACATTCACAGTGTGGTTCCTGACCTTGGCTGTACATACTGATAGCCTTTGTTCTACTCCCAGTGATTTTGACAGAATTGGTCTGGGAGACTGTCAGCTGTTGGGATTTTTAAATGCACTCTAGGTGATTCTAATGTGCACTCAAGGTTGAGAAACTCAAAGTAGATGTTCAAAAAATGGTCACTGAATAAATGTAGAGTAAATTTTATTAAATTATTTTTTTATAACAGCTTTTTTGAGATACAAATCACATACTGTAAAATCCACCCGTTTAAAGTGTACAGCTCAATGTTTTTTAGTATATTCACAAAGTTTGCTATCATCGTCACAAAGGATTTTAGAGCATTTTTATCACTCCAAAAAGGAAACCCAGTATCAATTAGAGGTCAATCACCAAACCCCTGTATGCCTAAGCAACCACTAATGTACTTTCTGTCTCTATAAGATGTGCTTATTCTGGACATTTTATATAAGTGTAACCAAATAATAATGGTCTTTTGTGTCTAACTTCTTTCACTCAGCATAATGTTTTTAAGGTTCATCCACATTTTGGCATGTATCCAGTACTTCATCTTTTTATGGCTGAATAATTTCCCATTTTATGTATATACCACATTTTTTATCCATTCATCAGTTGATGGTCATTTGGATTATTTCTACTTTATGACTATTGTGAATAGTGCTCTGTGAGCATTCATTTGTGTACAAGTTTTTGTATGGGCATATGTTTTCAATTCTCTAGATGTGGAATTGATGGGTCAGGGATAAGGTAACACTATGTTTAACATTTTGAGCAAAACAGATTTCTAAAGCACCTGCACCATTTTATGTTCCCATCAGCAATGTTTTAGAGTTCCAATTTCTCTACATCTTCAAAAACATGTTATTATTTGTCTTTTTGGTTTTAGCCATCCTACAGTAGGTGTAAAGTGGTATCTCATAGTAATTTTAATTTGCATTTCCCTGATGGCTAATGGCATTCCCCATCTTTTCATGCACTTTTTGTTCATTTGTGTATCATCTTTGAAAAAGTTTCTATTCTTATTTATCCTTTTGTACTAACTTATAAAAGATCTTTATGTATTCTGGACACAAGTCCATCATCAGATATACGATTTGCAAATTTTTCCCTGATTCTGTGGATTGTCTTTTCACTTTATTTGTGGTATAATTTAAAGCACAAAAGTTTTAAATTTTGATTAATTCCAACTTTATTTATTTTTCTTTTGATACTTGTGCTGTTAGTGTAATATCTAAGAAGGCTTTGCTTAACCCAAAAAGTCATGAAAATTTCCTCCTATATTTTTTTATAAGAGTTTGAAGTTTTAGCTCTTAAATTTAGGTTTGTGATCTATTTTGAGTTAATATTTTCATATGGTGTGAGAAAGGAGTTCAATGCCTTTTTTTTTTTTTTTTTCTTGTATGTGGATGTCCAGTTTTTCAAGCAACATCTGTTGAGAAGACTGTTTTTTCCCCATTGAGTTGTCTTGGTACCCTGTCCAAAAGAAATTGACTGAAAATGTGAAGGTTTACTTATGGACTCTTAATTATGCTCCATTGATCTATATATCTATCTCTTATTTTTACTATTGTACTCTCTTGATATTCTTGCTTTGTAGTAAGTTTTGAAACTGAGAAGTGTGAGTCCTCCAATGCTGTTGTTTTTCTTTTTCAAGATTGTTTTGACTAAGTTCTATGCATTTCTCTATAAATTTTAAGATCATCTTGTCAAGTTCTTCAACATAATGCAGTTGGAATTATGATAGGGATTATGTTGAATCTGTAGATTAATTTGAATTGTTTTGTCATCTTAACAATATTAAGTGTTCTGATCCATAAACATGTGATATCTTTCTATTTATTTAAGATTTCTTTGATTTATTTCAACAGTGTTTTGAATTTTCACTGTACAAATTTTGCACTTTCTTTTTGTTAAATTTATTAAGTATTTTATCTTTTAGACAGTATTGCAAGTGTAATTATTTTCTTAATTTCATTTTTGGATAGGAATGCTACAGTAAAGAAATTCAGTTAGGATTTTCTATATACAAGACCCTGTCATCTTCAAAGAGAAGTAGCCGTGCTTCTTCCTTTCCAATCTGGATGTCATTTATTACTTTTTCTTGCCTAACTGTTCCAGCTAGACTCTCCGGTACAATGTTGAATTGAAGTGGGAGGCCAGATATTCTGGATCTTAGTAAGGAAGCATTTAGTCTTTCACCATTCAGTATGATGCTAGCTGTGGTTATTTTATAGTGGCCCTTTGTCAAGTTAAGGGAGTTTCCTTACAGTTCTTGTTTATATTTTTATCACCAAGGTGTGCTGGCTTCATTGAGATTTTAGTTTAAATTTTTAATTGACTTTAGATTACCAATAAAACTATATGTTCCATTGCTCAAAATTCAGTAGAAGAGAAGCAAAACAAAGCAAAACAAAAAACCTTGTGAGCAAAATGTTTAATCCATACACATCTCAGCACAGAGTTACTGCTGGTTAAGTGTAGAACACCGATCTGGGCAGTGGATGGACTCCAAAGAATATTAGTTGCTTAGAAAACACCTGAGATTATTCTTAAAGGAATACAGATTTATTTCTGTGCTTAAAATGAACGAGTCTTCTCTTTACGTGTTTGGAAATACTGCAGTCACTAGGCATGTTTATTCCAAAGGTATTTAAGGCAATTGTCCATGTAATTATGGTCACCGACTTCTTTCTCAAGACTTTTTTTCCATAAAATATCCAAATGATTGACAGATTTATGTTTGAATTACCCAGAAAATTGCCTCAGTACCTTAAAATGGAAATCGTTCATAGTTTAAAAAAAGGTATCTTTATAATAAATTATTCTATTGTCTTAATCTTCTATGACCAGATAGAATATCTCAAATCATATTTCTTAACTTTAGGTTCTAATTGAAGGACTATTTTACCTAAATAATGCCAGGAAAGGCAGTAACCTTTCTTTCTGGGGGTCCTAAAACATTAACCAATGCAGGGTATTGACTTTGAGATTAGGTTGCTTTTATAGTCTAGGACTTAATGCAGGTGGGTCTGTACTGACCTCAGTGCTAAAGTCTTGCTCAACCATGAAATAGCCCCTGCTGTGTAATTTTTCAGAACAAAAAAGATGAAAAAAAGCCATTAATTTTGTTTGTTTGTTTGTTTGGGGCAATCGTTGCTTTAAGTTTCTTCTTATTACTTCTGAATTTGTTAGAAGCATTAGTGACACAATCTGACAAGTCAAGTAATATCCTTTAGCTCCTTCTTGAAAATAAGCAGCCAGAATTGATTAGGTCACACATTAGTGAGGACTTCAACATACACCAGGAAAGTAGACATGTAGAAAAAGGAATACACAGAGACCCTACTTTTCTACTTAATTGGCACAAATAATTTTTCCTGTAAAGTCTGATTTTCAAATCTGTGACTTCCAAATATATTTGTAATTCTGTAGTGTATACAGAAGTAGAAATATAATGTTGTACACATGAAACTTATATAACATCATGAACCTATATTCCCGCAATTAAAAAATAATTTAAAACATGTAATGAGAAATAGAAACCAGGAAACCAACTGCTCACCTAAACAAGAAGCTTTGGTAAAATGAGAATAAAGATCAGAGATTACCTATTAAGGAAAGGAACAAATGCAATATTCCACAGAATCTTGGAAGAAAATTGGGGCAAAGGAGAAGCTACTTTTATTTTTAGTGTCAAAGGTGATCCTAAAAACAAGAGGCTATAGACAAGAGTGATTAAAATTAATAATGCAAAGAGATAATAAACTTATAAAACCCAGCTTTAAATAAGCAAAGAGGGATAACAGAGCAAAAGATAAAGGTGTTGTTGATTGGCTTGGAGGAGAATGTGATGCTTTTACTAGAGTCTTTCTTGAATTTGAGTTCACATTTTTGGAATGCAGGCTACCAAAGACGTTTCCACTTCTTGAAAATGATACTGACCATGACGTTTATGGGAAAACGAAATGGCTGAGCATTGATGAGTTCAGTTTTTGTTAAGTTGCAGGTATCATGTCACATGCATGTGAGAATCAGAAAATGTAAAGAATCAATTAGTGGACGAAGAGCTAAATCAGAGTTGGACATGTAGATTTGAGACAATTGCATGCTGAAACCAAGAAAGTGTTTGATTTTAAAAAGAAAGATCTAATTGTCCAAGAATGACAGCTTTTGTTACATCTCCCAAATCTATGATAAAATATATGTTTGCATACCATCCATCTTTCACCTATATCTCTGAGGCCTCTTGGTTGCGTATAGTTAAGTCCTTAAACTATCCAAAATAAATGTTATTTCTTGATGTTAAGATCTAGAGCCTTTACCATTTTTTGTTCTACAAAGATTATAACTTCATAGCTCCTTGTACTTCAGTAATGAAAAATGATAGTTTCCCAGCAGCTATTAAATGTGGTTAACCACACAGAATAATCCTAAGAAACTTAGTTTCAGCATAAAAGCATCTAAAATATACAGAACTTTTAAAGTGTCATTTAATCATTCAAAGAGAATAAAAGTAGACATTGTGTATCTGCAGCTTCCCTGCAAAACTGCCACAGCCTAGCATACAGTTCAATATACAGGGGAAAAAAAGTCTGATTTTACAAGAAATCCATGAAGAATAAGCTATACTTTTGGATGATTAATTAAATGGCCTTAGTGGATCTATAATATTCAAATGTTAGATAGATAACCAACAAGGTCCTACTGTATAGCACAGGGAACTATATTCAATGTCTTGTAATAACCTATAATGGAAGAGAATCTGAAAAAGAATATATATATGTGTGTATATATATGTGTATATATATATATAACTGAATCACTTTGCTGTACACCTGAAACTAGCACAACATTGTAAGTCAACTATACTTCAATTAAAAAAATAAAGACAAAAAAAAAAGATTCAAATGTTAGGCACCTTTAGTTAAAAATTTCTAACTGTTTGAAGCAGGTAAGAATGATACATAGAAATTACTGCTAACTGAAGAAGATATTCTCCCCTGAAAAGGACACACATATGTACAAAAATATGCATGTATTCACACACCTCTGTGATAACCTAAAATCCCTAAAATAAGAACTTTCCAATCTATAATTACATGAAGTCAAATTATTCAGATTGGTTTCCTCTTTTAGTAAAACATTGTAATTTTTCCATTTAACAAAGTAACTGTCTTAAAACCACAGAAAAAGAGGTGGCAAAATAAAACTGGATCTAAACTCCTGATTTTTTATGTACTCCTTTTCACTATGACACACTGCCATGCTACGAGTTTACTGGAAGAAGCAAAATGAACAAGAGCAGCCGACACATGGTTCATCATTGGAATGTCACCTTGGTTTCCCAAAATTTAGGATGTACCTAGGAGCTGACTTCTCAGATTGGGTCTGGACAAAAATGAGTAGATTTAGAGATACTTTTGACTTGATTCTTATTAGTCATTGTAATGGATTTCACTAGAGCTTTAAAATCCTCACTGAAGATGCCACAGGAATTTAATGGATTAGTTAAATCACAGGCTTGTAGATATTTTCAGGCAATGTGCTGAGTTGCTTGAAAAGTAAAGCTTCCTTAATCTTCCAAGTTTAAGTTCCTTCAATTCCTACAACACCGCATACAGTCATTCAATGTGCAATATAGTGGGGAATATTGTTTCAAGAATGAGATCCAGATTCAACATGCAGAACACTTGTCAATTTTGAAAGTTAACCTTTATATCCTTGCTCATAAAACCATACGCGGTCCTGTAATTCAAGTGGTCTGCTACTTTTACATGGTAGTGGAAGAAGAGAAAAAGTATATACATGGAGATATTACAATATCCCTGCCTGGGTTAATAGCTTCTGCCATGTTCTCTAATGTCCTCTAGGGCATACACCACAGACCCTTAGAATAGTTTTCCATACTTTTTTGGGGGGTGGGGAAATGGGGGTGGTCACAACCCTCAGTGTAACTAGCAGTTGTTTTAAACTGTAAACTAAGTGATTTAAGTGATTCTTAATCCAGACTTAGTTTGGGACACTGTGCCCTGTGCTTGCGTTTCTTTGGAGAAGTTCTGGTACAAATAATGCACCTAGCTATTAGAGTACGGAGGTGAAAAACTCAGCATATAGACAGTAGCACATTCTGACTTCATTACAAAAGCTTCTTTGGGGCTAGATTCCAGAACTGAGATGATCTAAAACCCTCACACCCCGGAGGTGGCCTATTTTCTAATAGACAGTAAAACTTACAAGTCAGTTGAATAATGGGGCCATTTAAGTTTGTCATCATGTAGCCAAATAAATGTTTATCCTTCGGGGCTTGCCCATATAAGTTTTGGAAACATTTTCATGTGTTTAAAGCACAAATGTAATAGTCATTTTTTGAGTTGAATTCCTGAATTTCAGTGCAACATTCGCACAAAACCTAGAATGATTTAGTTGAGCCAGTTTTTTGTAAATGTTTTTAGATGGTGTGTCAGGGTTGTATGTAATCCCAATCACTTGAAGACTTTTTATTTATGGATGGTATATATGTATACTTTTCAAAATGTTTTATATTTGGTAGCACTACTGAATATTTGTTTTGTTTTGGCTTTCTCTAACACCTCTCTCCAACTACCACCACCACTCACTTTTTACCCATAAATGTCTTTCCATTGAGTCTTATTTGTTTCAAAGAAAGACTATAAGCCATGGCTAAATGAATTGTGAGGACAATTCAGATTGATTTATTTTCGCATTATTTTAAATATAAAATTTCACAAGTACAGAACAAAAGATATTTTTTATGGAAATAATTTGAAAGCTATGTTGGGAATAGTAGGAATCCCAAGTAGAATGAAAGTACTTAAATTCTTGCTACAATCCTGAAGACCCCAGTGACTCTCAAAATAATGAAAACTGAAGAACAATGTCTGGAATTTGCAGCTTATTGTTAACATACAGGAGTGTGTGCTTCAATAACACACAGTGAATAACCAGTGAATATTATTTAGTAAACTAGGATGGCTATAGATGTTCAGTTGATGTTTGTTATTTGCATCCACTCTTTCCTGCTTCAGACATTCTATAACCATAGAATCACATCTAGCTGCAGACATATCTCAAGAATTAAAACATGAATTTATTTGGCAGTCATATTCTTGTGATATTATTCTGTATCACTGAAAGCAGTGGCCTAATGATATGCCTACATACTTTAAAATTTTTGAAAGTGGCAAAATATTATGGTAAATTCATGCAATTTGGAAATGTATATTTGAAAATACATCATCTTTTTTTTTTTTTTTTTGAAAATACATCATCTTTAAGCTGATTTTTCACCTTGCTTAAAATTCATCAGATAATTGTGCAGTTTTCACTTATGTCCTATATTCCATGGTTTCCAGGTTCTAAGGCTTATTCAATAATTCACATATATTAAGCTTAATGTTGATTTACCAAGGACAAGGGTGAATATTCCTTAGTGTAGACAGATAGTTCCCAAGTTTGAAAAGTCTTCATCTAATGATTTAAATAATGGATTTTACCTTGTATTACAAGTCAAACAAAATTCACAATCATAAAGAATGAAAGTTATAATGAAAGGGATCTTTTGTTTCAAATCAAAGTCAGAGACTATTTCAGAATTAAATGAAACATTTTATGAAAAGTGGGCAAGGACATTTTTCACTGCCATTATTAATATTACTTAAAACACATGGATTCATATGAAATGTTTTCAGATAATAACTCTTCTTTTTTCCAGCAACTTTTCCCTGCAGGTATGCTAAGTTTCTCAATCAAGAATAACTCTCATGTTTCCTCACATATACAAGAAGGTAGAAGAATGAAACAATTTAACAAACCCAAGCCAAAAGATCACATTCCCTGAAATTTATAACTAACAGAAGTGAAACCTGGATTTTTTTGCTTCTTTTAAACTGCTTTATCAACTTCACAATATATAATGAACATCTCTCCGTGTAATAGGTAAAACTCTCTTGCTGACAGAAACTTACAGGTTGGGTCAAAAACACAACATTCAATTAGAAGCTAGTAAAGCTGGATTTTTTTTTAATTTTAAAGTATTTGAATTATTTCTTTAATTTTCCATTTCACTTTGTACATGAACACAACATGGACAGTTTAAAGCAACTGAATATTAATAATTATAGTATGCCATTTGAATGAAGAATATAAAGAAAAAGTCATCAGGTTTAATTTTCTAAAAGGCAGAATACTTCAAGTAACCCTCTTTTAAACATTTTTGCTTTCCCTTTATTGTATATATCCATTGCTAATGGTGACACAAACATTTGAAAATTTTAATCCATCTGAATTTCAAAAAATGAATATAAAAACCATATTACCGCTGACCGTAAAAACATGTGTATAAAAAAAGACAAGTGTTTAAACTGCTCAGCCATATAATTAGAATGATATGGAGAAAGAAAGGTAGTGAAAAAAATGTTGTTTCATTGAAAAAGTTTTGGTATCAAAAAAGTCACAGTTTCTTGTCAGGAAAGTGCTTATTACTTTACATATACCTTATTTAATGGAATAGGCAGCGTTAAAAATGAATTCCATGCTTCTATCACGGTATCATTTTGAGCTTATTCAGAAAACAATGAGAGATAATAAGGTTGTAGAAATCTGAAAAACGTTTGGAGAGCCTGACAGACATCTTATCCCCTCTCCAATCAGGAGTTTCCCCTACCACTCCGCTGAAGTAGCTATAGCAAGATCAATACTTATTTCTATGTGGCTATATATAGGGATCAGTTCAAAATTCTTATCTTACTTGACTTGCCTGCAGCATTTGGTTCAGTTGGTCACTTACTCCTATTTGAATGACTTTCTTCCATTGG
Source organism: Eschrichtius robustus (assembly GCF_028021215.1). Lineage (NCBI taxonomy): Eukaryota > Metazoa > Chordata > Mammalia > Artiodactyla > Eschrichtiidae > Eschrichtius > Eschrichtius robustus. The sequence continues at coordinate 81,537,256 of NC_090845.1, forward strand.
CTTCCTGGACCTTACTCTCCCTTGTCACTCTAACCTCAAAGCCACTCATTCTCAGTGTCTGTTGCTGAATCCACATCTCTTCAGCCACTGTACAGTGGCCAGGGCTTGGTCTTCAAACCACTTCTCTTTCCTATTGAGTCTCACTCTCTTGGCGAGCTTATACTGTCTCGTGGCTTAAATAACATCTATATACTGATGACTTCCAAATGTATATCCTCCGGTCTTTCTTCTCCCCTAGACTCGAGAGTCTCTACCTGGATGTCTTATAGGCATTTCTAACTTAATACACTCAAGACAATTCCTGATTCCCTTCCTCCAAATCTGTTCTTCCTGAGACTTTGCCATCTCAGTTGGTCCTGCAAAACCTTTGGGATCAGTCTTGACTCCTCTGTTTCTGTCATACCACATATCCAATCCTTTAACAACTCCTGTTGGCTCTACTGTTAAGATATATAGAATCCAACCATTTTTGACTACCTCATTGCTACCCTCCTTGTCCAAGCCATCATCATGCCTCTCTTGGATTATCCAAATGGCTTTCCAACAGGTGTCCCTACCTTTCCTATTGTCCTCCAATATATTTATCAATACATGGCATCTAGTGAAATCCTTTAAGAACTCAAGTCAGACCATGTCTCTCCTGTGTTCAAAATTTTCCAATTTCTTACCACTCACTCAGAATAAATTTCAATGTACTCAGTGGTCTGAAAGACCCTATATGACTTGATAGGCCTTGTGTCTCTTCTCTAATCTCATATGTTTCTCTCCTCCTTAATCATTATACTCTAACTACACTGGCCTCTTTGCTGTTCATTAGACACATCTAGCGTACCAAACACTCTTTTGTGTCAGGAACATTGTTCTTGCTGTTTTATTTGCTTGGGATTTCTTTTCCCCAGACATCCCTATGGCTTGCTTGTTTTTACCGCCTTTAGGTCTCTACACAAAGTTAGCTCCTCAGTGAGAATTTCCTTGATCACTCTATGTAAAATAGCAACCATACTCTCCAGAAATTTCTATCCCTCAGATTTGTATTAAATTTTGTCCCACAGCACTAATCACCATATAAAAGACTATGTATTTTTGTTGTTGTTGTTTTTGTTTATTGTCTTTCACACCTCCTATAGAATATAATGGCCATGGGGGCAAAGATTTTGATGACCTTATTCACAGCCATATCCCCCGTATGTGGAGCAGTATATAGTACTTGGTAGGTGTTCATTAAATATTTATTGAATAAATGAGTGAATGAATGTTCATCTCAAGTATCCTTTTCTTTAGTTTCCTGCACAGTTCATTGGTGATCTATTCTCATGAGATTTTGTATATCATGTAGGTACTGCAAAAGCCACTGAATTTTCTTAGGTCCTGACATTTCAACACTAGCCAGTATTTTCATGGCTGTGATTGCCATTTAAAATGTTTTGTGGACTTCCCTGGTGGCACAGTTGTTAAGAATCTGCCTGCCAATGCAGGGGACACGGGTTCGATCCCTGGTCTGGGGAGACCCCAAATGCCGTGGAGCAACTAAGCCCTTGTGCCACAACTACTGAAGCCCGCATGCCTAGAGCCCAAGCTCCACAACAAGAGAAGCCACCACAATGAGAAAACCCGTGCACCACAACAAAGAGTAGCCCCCGCTCTCCACAACTAGAGAAAGCCCGTGTGCAGCAACGAAGACCCAACATAGCAAAAAAAAAAAAAAAGTTTTGTGTCTAACCCATATATTTACATATTTCAGAATATCCATGGTTTGAACTCAACATTTAGTAGGTATATTGGTTTCCTATTGTTACTGTAACATATACCACAAAACTAGTGGCTTAAAACAACAAAAACTTATTATTTTACAGTTCTGGACATCAAAAGTCCAAAATGATTCTTATGAGGCTGAAATCAAGGTGTCAGCGGGCCTATATTCCTTCCAGAGGCTCTTGGGGTGAACCTGTTTTCTTGGCTATTCCAGCTTTTAAAGTCTGCCCGCATTCCTTGGCTCAGGGCCACATCAATTTGACTTCTGCTTCCCTCTTCACATCTCTTCCTCTGACTCTCCTTCTTCATTTTCTTCTTCATAAGGACCCTTGTGATTACATTGCACCCACCTGGGTAATCCAGGATAATCTCTCCACTTCAAGACCCCTAATTTAATCAAATCTGCAAGTTAACATATTTACAAATTCAATGTTTAGGATGTGGACATATTTGAGGGGTCATTATTCTACTTACCACAAAAGGCTGAATTTTTAATGGAAATAATTTAAAATGGTGATAGGAAACACTGTCAACATCTAAGCAAATAATGAAATCATTCCCAAGGTAATATATGGATCTTAATATTTAAAAAATTAGGTATAAAAGTAGAAGTTTTGTGCTCTTTATAATTCTGCCAGTACTGTTGAAATAATAGATGCTGCAAACTAGTCTGCAAGTTTAGGTTTTTGTTTCAGCAAAGAAGAAAATGCAGATACTTATTTGATTTAAAATGTTACCAGATCTTTATTAAATAGCATGACTGGTTTGTTTCCAGTCTGGGATGAAGGTTCAAGTGAATTTTATTTGCTCTAAACAATGGCTAATCTTTTTTTTTTTTGCCTTACCGCACAGCATGTGGGATCTTAGTTCCCCGACCAGGGATCCAACCTGTGCACCCTGCAGTGGAAGCACGGATTCTTAACCACTGGACCGCCATGGCTAATCTTGAATATAAACATAAGGGTATTTGTTCTTCTCTGCGTTATCATAGACTTGAAAATCTCCTATATTTATCTTTATAGTCAGTGAAAATAGGAATCGAAAGGTGAGGACTTAGATGAAGTGCCCAGGGAGAGTGAAACTTACATATGAGAACTGATCACATAAAGTTCTTAAAAAGTCCGGGAGGCTGAACATCTGATTGAGACAATTGTCACCTCATTCCACAGGTGGGTTTTATATTCATATTTACCCATTGGAGACAGTTAAGAATTCCTATAATCTATGTGGCAGAGGTTGAGAAAGCTGCGACTAGATACCGTGAATGGAATGATTGGGAAAACGATGAGACAGGACTGGGAAGACCTATTCCTCCAGTTTCCCTGCCTGTCTCCTTCTTTCTAGGTTCTTCCCTCATTGACCTTTCCCAGCCTCTACATTTCTCATTATTACAGTCATTCAGTTGGATTAAGACATTAGGTCTCCACAAGCACAAATTCAGCCAGGGAGGAATTAGCATAATAAGAGATGAACACTTTAGGATATATTAATCAGATTGGCTTGTGATTCACTATGGAAGGTCCTGAGCAAACAAAGCCCTAAAATCTATTTGATATAATAATAGAGAAAGGAAATTTATGTTGGGGACCTGCTGAGGGAGAATAAGTCTAAATGGGGTTTATAATGAAGGGAATCCTGGGGCAGCCATTCAGTTTTTGTCATGATTAGAGAAAAACTGGCATCACTGAGAGTAGGTAGAGAATATTGCTTGGGAGGAAGACATCACCTATTAATTTTTTCCCATTTTTTCATTCATATTTTTATATTTGGCCATGAGAGAGGATGGATGAGATGAGATAGAAAGGTATTCTGGAGACTCTTAAAGGTATTAAGAAAGTAAAATGAACATCTTTGCAAGTCTCTATTTTTGGACAACTTACAAAGATATCCACATTTAACAAATTTATATACAAAAGTGATCTCAAAGATGATGCCAAAGACTTTGATTTTATGACATTTACAAGGGAGGAACTTGAACAATGGAAAATCTTTCTTTGCAGTAATAAGTGTCTTCAATATAATCTCATATTTGTATGATTTTTACCATTATTCTATATACTCGGAATAGAATTTTGCATGGTAAAGTTTGGTTGGTGGAAAGCCATAAATATAAGCGATTTTAATCTAGCTACATGACTAAGATTCTAAAACCTGAGGGCAGTCTTAAAAGTAGTGTTTATATATTAAATTATTTCAGCACTTTGCATAAATATATAATCTATCTTAAGGTTCTATAGAAATGGTATTGGGAAGCAAGGACACATAGTTTAAATTTAACAGTAGAATTGCATTTATTATTTGTGCAAATATTATACAGATACTGAGCTAACAATGGTTAAATTTTTGACAGCCTATTACATCGTGTACATTCACATTACAGAAATTATTTTTAAACGTCTGTATATTGGCACTGTAGTAAACTCCTCTGTTGATGATCCTCTTGGTCTAGAAAATATGTCTTAGCAGATGCAACTTTATTTTTTATATCAAGCATATTTTAAAGTATATATTACTAAACATATTATTTTGCTTTTTTTAGTATATCATTTGATAATTTCTTTTAACATTTTATGTGATATTTTTATATCTGTCATGCTTTTTAGTGTAATCATATCCATTTTAGTGTAATCAAGCTAACACATTTATTTTCAGCTCTTATTCTTGACACTCAAGTGTTTTGGCTGTGTCTGTAAAATACTTAATATCTTAATGAAAATGGAGGGGAAACATTAGTCAGTTTTTCAGATGTCTCTAAATCTTTGAGACAATGACATTAAATGGGAACACATCAACATCATACAGTAGAGATGACCAAATCTCAGACAGCTATGTTCTTTGACTCTACATCCTACAACTCTGTCTGGCATATAGTAGCTTCTCAGTTAATGTTAATTGAGTAATTAAAGGAAACGATCCTATTTGTCCTTACCCACCCACCCTTAACATCAGCTTGCTCATCTCTAACAAATAAACTACCAATACCAGTCACTACTCCAGGGAATGAAGTGACCATAATTTCCTTTTTTCTTTCCTTTTCTCTTCTTTTTTTTTTCTTTCACATGTAAAGTCAATACTTTTGACTTCAGGGGCTCTACTCTATTCTGTATTTCTTCACACAGTCTGACCCCTTTTTACAATTCTCTTTCCCAGTTTTTTTCTACTTTTGGCTTCAGTTATCTTGATAACCCCTATGTCTCATCCACATTTTCTTCTTCTGTTTATTCAGCATGTATTTATTAAGCTTCTGTTGTGTGCCAGAAATTGGTCAAGGCACAAATATAAACGAAATGATTTTTTTTTTAATTTTTTATTTACTTACTTATTTATTTATGACTGTGTTCGGTCTTCGTTTCTGTGCGAGGGCCTTCTCTAGTTGCGGCAAGCGGGAGCCACTCTTCATCGCGGTGCGCGGGCCTCTCACTATCGCAGCCTCTCTTGTTGCGGAGCACAGGCTCCAGACGCGCAGGCTCAGTAATTGTGGCTCACGGGCCCAGTCGCTCCGCGGCATGTGGGATCCCCCCAGCTCAGGGCTCGAACCCGTGTCTCCCGCATCAGCAGGCAGACTCTCAACCACTGCGCCACCAGGGAAGCCCAAACGAAATGTTTTTAACCTTTGTCATGGACAACATTCTAGTGGACGGACACTGAGAATGAATAAATAGATAAATAAATAAATAGATAAATAAATAAATAAATGTATACTAAATTAACCTAGTGGGTTAATATGTGTCTTTCCAAAAGATATGTCCAAATCTTAATTGCCAGTACCTATAAATGTGACCTTATTTGGAAAAAGAGTGTTTGCAGATATAATTGAGTTAAGAATCTTGAGATAAGATCATCATGGATTGCGGGGGGGCGGGGGGGAGGTGGTGGGGGCGGATTTTAAATCCAGTGACAGTGTCATTATAAGAAGAGGGGAAGACACAGAGACACAGAAAGAAGGCCATGTGAAGGAGGCAGAGATTGGAGTTATGCAGCCCCAAGCCAAGGAATGCCAAAGGTTACCAGTAACCATCGGAGGCCAGGAGAGAGGAGGCATGCTGCAGATTTCCCCTCAGAGCCTCCAGAGGGGACCAATTCTGCCGACACCTTGATTTTGGATTTATGACCTCCTAAACTGTGAAATAATTTTCTGTGGTTTCAAGCAGTCAAAATTGCGGTAATTTGTTACGGCAGCCTTAGAAAACTAAGACAGTCAAGATGCTGAGATGAGCTATTGAATAAAATAGAGAAGGAAGTTAGAGATTGTGAGAAATTGCAAATTTAGATATGTGAGTATATAATATTTGGTCAAAGATCTGAAAGCAGTAAGGGACTGAGCAAAGAACAAGGGGCCAGAACATGGCTGTATATTAAAAGGGAAACAAGGAAGCCAGTGTGGATGGACGAGTCTGAGCGAGGGCAGACAGAGGGAAATAAGATTAGTAACGTAGCATGAGGCTGCTTCATAAGATGTCTTGTAGGTGGTATTATACACAATGAGATGTAAATTGTTACAAAGTCATGCTCAAAGAAGAGATATGCTATGTTATAATTCAAGTGCTGTATTAGACTATGATTTTCTTCCTTCTTGGAATCTATAGGAAGCTAAAGTAGACCCTCTTATGCCCAAATGTTGATTGTCGATTAAGGTGATTATATTTGCTTTGAACTAACATGAAATAGATGGCAGCATGTATTGAATACTAATGATATATGCCAGGTGCTATTCTAATTGCTGTGCACAAAGATCTGTTTAATCTTCACACCAATCCCACGAGAGAGGTGTTTTCATTCTCCTTTTTAAGGATGAGGAAACGGAGATTCAGGTAAGTTAACTAACTTGTACAAGATGTTAGAACAAGTTAGCATGCACAAATGGCATTTGATTCAGGTCTGTGTGATTCTAAAGCCTATGTTTGTAAATTCTTTGTTATTTTTACTAATCTACTCAAACTATTTGTATACAAAAAACATATTACAAATAAAAAGCTAAATTGATTAGATATTCAAAACAAAATATAATATGCAGGTCTTGAGCTAGAAGAATCTTTATGTTCTTATCTTCTTTGAAACCCCTATCTGACATATTATTTAATCATGTTAGGCTTGGGATGAAGTAGGCAGCTTAAGAAATAATAGCTTAAAACCTTGGCTATTAATTTAGTTTATTTCTGCAATCACTGTACCCACTCAACATTGGCAAGCAATTGCATTTTCCCTTGACTTCAAAAGGATTTCAACATTCCTGTCTTTCTCATCAGTCTCAATATTGTGCCCATGTCTGTATATAATGAGTGTACATTTCTTTTAAAATAAAATTCCAATGAGTCTAGTAAATAAATATTTCCTCAATACCTTTGATGGAAAAGTAATAATATAGTGATCATAAAGTTCTTGATATATAAAAAGGTTGCTTTCTCAGAAATATAGATTATTCATTTTTACTTTTTCCCCCTTTTTAACTAGTGCTTAAAGACCACTTACTGTAAAATCTACTATGAAATAAACTTGAGATTTTAATCTAGCTTAGGTTTAGAAAATCTACTGTAAAGAGACATAATTGTGATGTTGTTTTTTTATTTTTATTATAATGTTATAGTATGCAAATTTTTCCTAATGTGCTAATACAAAAATAACCAGTACTAAACTTTCTACCCTTTGTAACTTAACTCCAATTTTAAAATTCCATTTTCATATTTGCTTGTTATTCCTGTAGTTTTGGTCAAGGTAAATTTGCTCTAATTGAGCTAATATGGACTCTTCGTTACTGTCCTCCTAAATTCAATAGGTAATCGCTTAGGATAGGGGCACAGTTATATAGGTCACATCTCTATTTTGCCTACATTATTTTCTGTCATATTTCAGACAGCTAACTTCTTTCTTTCCTCACTAATTATATTTACTATTTTTCCACTCTTACTTATTTGCATTACTCTCCGTTCCTCCATTTACTCTTTGCTTCAGGTTTTCAGCTGATTGATGTAGGTTTTAGACCAATTCAGGTCAAAATATTTTCTAGCATATCACTCAAGATTCCTAGAAGGATCTCTTGAGGAATTAGAAATGTCATTATTATATGAAGGGCTTTAATATAATCATAATGCATATTCTTCAGGTTCTCACAAAAGGAAATTAGATTTACCAATACCTTAGTCTAGCACATTTTTTAACTATAGAAAACATCTTATTTCATTACTAGTTTATTGATATCAATCTAGGAATTGGATATACATATGCTTAGCAAGCAATACTGATGAATTTTTTTTGTTATTGTTGTTTTTAAAATGTATTTATTTTATGTTTGGCTGTGCTGGGTCTTTGTTGCTGTATGCGGGCTTTTCTCTAGTTGCGGTGAGCAGGGGCTACTCTTTGTTGCGGTGCGCAGGCTTCTCATTGCAGTGGCTTCTCTTGTTGCGGAGCACGGGCTCTAGGCGCGAGGGCTTCAGTAGTTGTGGCACGTGGGCTCAGTAGTTGTGGCTCGCAAGCCCTAGAGCGCAGGCTCAGTAGTTGTGGTGCACGGGCTTAGTTGCTCCGCGGCATGTGGGATCTTCCCGGACCAGGGCTTGAACCCATGTCCCCTGCACTGGCAGGCAGATTCTTAACAACTGTGCCACCAGGGAAGTCCACAAAGCATTTTAAATGGCAATCACAGCCATGAATGTTTTTAAAATAATTAATTAGTAAGCTTTTTGGTGCTGAAAACTAATTTTAATTAGTAGCATAAATAGTGTATCTACATGGATTGTTTTTAATTCTTTAATATTGAATTTATACTCACAAAGCCAAGTTTTCAGAGCAGCAATGAGGGCCTCTATTTGGCCATGTTTATGTTGCCAAAAATATTCAACATAAGCAGCATCTTTGAAAAACTCAGAAGACTTTCATGACAGCAACCTCACGAGACAGTTTTCTTTTGGACAAGAAATCTAGTAAGACTTTGTTTCTACCTAGCATATGAATCTTGGTTGGAGTTGAAAACAGATTTCCTAAATTTTTAACATGCCTCACTAAATTCTCAAGTTTAGGAGGAAGTCCCTTTTTGTGCCTTATGATATAAATCCTGAGGGAAATCATGATTTCCATAATGAAATAGGACTAGTCTCTCTCTCTGTCCCACACTTGAACCTAATGTCCTGATATTAGGACAAAAAGTATATAATTCTTAATTTTTGACTTGTAATTTGATTTTGGGAGAAGAAAGCTAATTCATAATTGCTGTGGCCACCAGCTCTCAGACAACCCTTTTTCCATAGATTTTGTGTTCACAGGTGAAACGATAGAAGAAAAAGCTATCAGTCCACAATTCCATTCTCTATTTAAATAATTGGTGTCATCATTTTCATGTCTGAATGATGGCAAGTCAGAGTAGACACAGATGATGCAATTATAATTCATCTATAGTTAAGGGCAGACATGTTTAACATTTAGGAATTACCAATCCAGATTTTAATATGTAACTGAAAGAGAGATTTTTCATTTGACATAATCATTAGGAAGACTTACTGCAGGCAAGATTACAGACTGGAGGTAGTGATAAAGTCATTATTTTATGTGTGTGTTCTGCACAAAGGTTAATTTATCTTTACCAGAGATTGCAAGGGGGTGTGGATATTAGTACTACTGATATACAACAGATCTTCTTCATGATGGCGTCTAGTTTATATACAGTAGAGTCCCTTTCGTGGAGACAAGAATGATGCCAATAACCTAAACAATTTTCATTGTGTCATGTTTTTCATTGCAGGGAATAGTTAAGTCTTTAGGAGTTTAGCTTCATCTGTACTGTATTTATTTCTATGAATAGTAAGAATACTATAATTTTTGCTTAATTGCAATCACATTTAGTATTTTGAGCATAAATTTGGCCAAACTTGCTGTATTTTTCTTTCCAATTGCAAAATAATACTTTTATATTTCAAATTAAACATTGCTATAACATATAATAAATTATCATATATTCCCCCATTCAAGAGATTTACACATGGAAATGTTTCCAAGTGAAAGACACATGTTTTAAAATGTACAATAAATGCATGAATTACTTCTACTCTCATGTCTTAGAAAAAATATAAAAATTAATGTTTATGTAAAAAATCACCCTACATTAAACTGCTAAATAGTCAGTTAATCTCACTCTTTTGAGATCTTTCAATTCCTATTGGAAAACGTATTTTAAAGCAAAGGTTTACCACCACCCCTACGCTTTCTCTAACAATTTATAAAATCTTTGAAAATGTATAATTGTTATCTCTGAATTGTAAGTTTAGAATAGTTTTTAATGCTTTCATAGCCAGCTTTAAAGAATTTGAAACCGTTTAAGAGATTAGTCCAGATGCTACTTACATAGTGTATTCTTAAGAATTTATGGTAACTGCAATGACAATAATTACTTTGAAAATGAGGACTCAATGAAATTTATAGAAGTGTGTGTGTATGCATGTGCATGTGTGTGCATGTGCATACTTGTGTCTTTATTTAGGTCTAGTTCTTGAAAAATAATTGGCAGCCATTTGTTTGAAATATCCGTGTCTACTTTGAGGAGTAATTTCCAGCCATTCTCAGAGAGTTGAAAGCAAGAAATAATCTAGTAAATAAGCAAACATAAATTATTCTTTAAAGGTGTTAAACATAATTTACTGATATTTTCTGATAAGTGTTGATATTTAAAAGATGAAAGTTCAAATGATCTGGTGTTAAATAATCTGATGACAGCATAACTCTTCTACTGAATATTTGAGGCTCATTATTATGGCACATACATTAATCGGCTTTCAGTAGGAATATTGAAATATGAAAATACATACAGAGTTATAGTTCTGTGTATTACTTTTTTGGTCTTTTGTGTGCTAATAAGAATATGTATTTTTAATGTGTAGTAAACTTAAATTATGTAAAATTGAGAAAAATGTCTTCTTCAAATAAAATTGATAAGCTTGGACTAAATATAAATTACCTGAGAAAAAAATACTTTATTTTTTTCCAGTAATGTCTGTCACAGGTACAATTTCTCCCAAGTGCCCTGGGGCAGGCCACCTCCTAGAGATATGATCACTGGGTCTTGTTATCTAGATCTGGATGTTTGTCAGGATCAGAGCTCTTCAAAGAAACATTAAGAAAAAGCTTTTGCAATGTGAACATTTCAACTTGTACGGATAATCTGTGTGAAAAGCATTGTTCTTCTACGGATGACCTCTTTGCACAGACAACCATTAAAACTCTTAAATGAAGATTAGTTTCAAGTTTTACAATCCGGTACCAAACCATCTGGCAAATCTCATGTCAGATTTTGTTAAACCTCTGAGCTTTCTAAGTGTTAATTCATCCCCCTTCTATAACATTCCCCCTTCCCTAAACACATAAGCATACACTTGACTTGTTGATGATTAAGATAAAAGATCTAATTAAGTGCTCCAAGCTTGTTGATTTTTCCACCTGGTGATTTGTTACCCTTGAAGACAATTTCAAAATAGCTGTTTGCTTTTGGCAGAACCCTTGGAATCCTTATGGATAAATTAATATATTCCTCACAAATTACTCCCCTCTTTTTGTCACATTTTGCTTAGGGCTAACTACAAGTAGAAAGAGGATCAGCGTATTCTTGTGATGCCAAACCGGTTCTGAGGGACTCAGACCAGTCTGGAAAATAGTGGATATGCCTATGGAATAATCCAACATTGTTTTCCTTAAGCCATCATCATTTTAGCTTTGATGATAGTGGTTATCCTAGAAAAAATAATCTTAAAATAAATTTTAGTTTATACTAACCTGTGTTAAATATTTTCTCACCATTCCATCCACCACTACCAAATGTGTGCTTTACTTTTAGAAACCCATCTATCTTAACACCAGTTTGCAAGTAAAAAGCAAAACAAACAAAGCAAAAAAAGATCCAAACAATAAAGACATAAGGTCATAGGACATAAGGTGTTCAAAATCCACAATGTACTATCTATACTAGAATGCTGATGAACATAGGTTTTCATACCATTTTAATTCTGACAAATGTGTCCCATTGGTCCTGTGGAAAGGAAATATAGTAAATTGTGTATTTCTGGCCTAGCCTCATCTTCCAAAAATATGGTATAAATTTAGTCTGTGAGTTTATATGGGAACACTTTACTCTGTATAACTTATTAGGAAATTTTAAATTTGTCATATTTCTTCAAGCATGTAATGTATACAGTACTTTTAGGAGACAATATTTTAAGAAGACTTGAAAATTTTAAATGAATACCAAATAACAAACTCCATCTTTACATTTTCTCAATCCAACCCCTCTCCTTCTTGCCTCGATCCAAAAAATTTCACTGAATTTTAAGCAAATTTACACACATTGTATAACATGTTAATAAGTCAATTCATTAAAAAAATTTCAATAGTCAATCTGGCTTTGTCTACCTTTAGGTATTCAAAAATATGATTAATACTCGTTCTCAGATTTTGAAGATTTCAGGAAATCTCCAGTTCTGTAAACCAACGTGTTTTTTGGAATGCCAAGTAAATTCACAGATAATTTATTTTTATGTGACTAAAAGGAATTTATCTATAATCAAAAGAGGTTTCTCCCAATTAGAAGTTATGCAATAATTGGAAAAATAAGGAATAATTAATGTCTACCTCTTCCCTGTCCCCTCAACCCTCAACCATCCCATTCCTGTGCTATTTATTGTAGCAATTGGTAATTTTAACTTTTCAAATATACAAAAACCTTTTCTAAGTAATTGGAATTACTAATTTCAAAAATGTTGAAATGAAAAGAGAGAGGGAGAGGGAGGGAGAAAGAGAGAGAGAGAGAGAAAGAGAGAGAACCACATGGGGGATGGCTGTACGTGGTTTCCACTTCATGTGATTAGGGAAGATATATCCATAATAGTTCAAGTGAAGAGGATACTTATAAGGTGCCAGGCACTTTAGTAACTCAGTATAATACAGTGATCCTAAGAGGCCCATATTATACTCATTTCCCAGATGATAAAACTGAGAGACATCTTTAATTTGACAGAATTCGTAAACCTAGTAAGATGTAGAGCCAGATGCAGATTTCAAAGGCCCTGCCTTTTCCACTATTGCACTATATTGCTGAGTAGATGTTAATTTCTTTTAAACACTTATCTTTTCCCCCTTAGATATTGCCTACCACTTTGCTAATTGTAAGACAGAAAAACATGCAGAAGGACCTTAGGAAAATTAAGGAGTGTAGGAATTAACTAAGGGATTTTATTCCTATTTCAGGAACTTTCTGGAGTGTATTCACTGCCATTGAAAATTGTTCCCTGTAATTTGCTATAAAAATTAAAAGTTGATATATTGCCAACACTTTTTTTTTAACATCTTTATTGGAGTATGATTGCTTTACAATGGTGTGTTAGTTTCTGCTTTATAACAAAGTGAATCAGTTATACATATACATATATCCCCATATCTCCTCCCTCTTGTGTCTCCATCCCTCCCACCCTCCCTATCCCACCCCTCTAGATGGTCACAAAACACCGAGCTGATCTCGCTGTGCTATGTGGCTGCTTCCCACTAGCTATCTATTTTACGTTTGGAAGTGTATATATATCCATGCCACTCTCTCACTTTGTCCCAGCTTACCCTTCCCCCTCTCCGTGTCCTCAACTCCATTCTCTAGTAGGTCTGCATCTTTATTCCCGTCTTGCCCCTACGTTCTTCATGACCATTTTGTTTGTTTTAGATTCCATATGTATGTGTTAGCATACGGTATTTGTTTTTCACTTTCTGACTTACTTCACTCTGTATGACAGACTCTAACTCCATCCACCTCACTACAAATAACTCCATTTCGTTTCTTTTTATGGCTGAGTAATATTCCATTGTATATATGTGCCACATCTCCTTTATCCATTCATCTGTCGATGGACACTTAGGTTGCTTCCATGTTCTGACTATTATAAATAGAGCTGCAATGAACTTTGAAGTACATGACTCTTTGTGAATTATGGCTTTCTCAGGGTATATGCCCAGTAGTGGGATTGCTGGGTCGTATGGTAGTTCTATTTTTAGTTTTTTAAGGAACCACCATACTGTTCTTCATAGTGGCTGTATCAATTTACATTCCCACCAACAGTGCAAGAGGGTTCCCCTTTCTCCACACCCTCTCCAGCATTTATCGTTTGTAGATTTTTTGATGATGGCCATTCTGACCAGTGTGAGATGATATCTCATTGTAGGTTTGATTTGCATTTCTCTAATGACTAGTGATGTTGAGCATTCTTTCATGTGTGTGTTGGCAATCTGTATATCTTCTTTGGAGCAATGTCTATTTAGGTCTTCTGCCCATTTTTCGACTGGGTTGTTTGTTTTTTTGTTATTGAGCTGCATGAGCTGCTTGTAAATCTTGGAGATTAATCCTTTGTCAGTTGCTTCATTTGCAAATATTTTCTCCCATTCTGAGGGTTGACTTTTTGTCTTGATATGGTATCCTTTGCTGTGCAAAAGCTTTTAAGTTTCATTAGGTCCCATTTGTTTATTTTTGTTTTTATTTCCATTTCTCTAGAAGGTGGGTCAAAGAGGATCTTGCTGTGATTTATGTCATAGAGTGTTCTGCCTATGTTTTCCTCTAAGAGTTTGATAGTGTCTGGCCTTACATTTAGGTCTTTAATCCATTTTGAGTTTATTTTTGTGTATGGTGTTAGGGAGTGTTCTAATTTCATTCTTTTACATGTAGCTGTCCAGTTTTCCCAGCACCACTTATTGAAGAGGCTGTCTTTTCTCCACTGTATATGCTTGCCTCCTTTGTCATAGATTAGTTGACCATAGGTGTGTGGGTTTATCTCTGGGCTTTCTATCCTGTTGCATTGATCTATATTTCTATTTTTGAGCCAGTACCATACTGTCTTGATTACTGTAGCTATGTAGTGTAGTCTGAAGTCAGGGAGCCTGATTCCTCCAGCTCCATTTTTCTTTCTCAAGATTGCTTTCGCTATTCGGGGTCTTTTGTGTTTCCATACAAATTGTGATATTTTTTTTTCTAGTTCTGTGAAAAATGCCAGTAGTAGTTTGATAGGGATTGCATTGAATCTGTAGATTGCTTTGGGTAGTAGAGTCATTTTCACAATGTTGATTCTTCCAATCCAGGAACATGGTATATCTCTCCATTTATTTGTAACATCGTTAATTGCTTTCATCATTGTCATAATTTTCTGCATACAGGTCTTTTGTCTCCCTAGGTAGGTTTATTCTTGGGTATTTTATTCTTTTTGTTGCAATGGTAAATGGGAGTGTTTTCTTAATTTCACTTGCAGATTTTTCATCATTAGTGTATAGGAATGCAAGAGATTACTGTGCATTAATTTTGTATCCTGCTACTTTACCAAATTCATTGATTAACTCTAGTAGTTTTCTCAGAGCATCTTTAGGATTCTCTATGTATAGTATTGTGTCATCTGCAAACAGTGACAGCTGTACTTCTTCTTTTCCGTTTTGGATTCTTTTTGTTTCTCTTTCTTCTCTGATTGCTCTGGCTAAAACTTCCAAAACTATGTTGAATAATAGTGATGAGAGTGGGAAACCTTGTCTTTCTCCTGATCTTACTGGAAATGGTTTCAGTTTTTCACCATTGAGAACAATGTTGGCTGTAGGTTTGTCATATATGGCCTTTATTATGATGATGTAAGTTCCCTCTATGGCTACTTTCTGGAGGGTTTTTATCATAAATGGGTGTTGAATTTTGTCAAAAGCTTTTTCTGCATCTATTGAGATGATCATATGGTTTTTCTCCTTCAATTTGTTAATATTGTGTATCACATTGATTGATTTGCATATATTGAAGAATCCTTGCACCCCTGGGATAAATCCCACTTGATCATGGTGTATGATCCTTTTAATGTGCTGTTGGATTCTGTTTGCTAGTATTTTGTTGAGGATTTTGACATCTATGTTCATCAGTGTTATTGGCCTGTAGTTTTCTTTCTTTGTGACATCTTTGGCTGGTTTTGGTATCAGGATGATGGTGGCCTCGTAGAATGAGTTTGGGAGTGTTCCTCCCTCTGCTATATTTTGGGAGAGTTTGAGAAGGATAGGTGTTAGCTCTTCTCTAAATGTGTGATAGAATTCGCCTGTGAAGCCATCTGGTCCTGGGCTTTTGTTTGTTGGAAGATTTTTAATCACAGTTTCAATTTCAGTGCTTGTGATTGGTCTGTTCATATTTTCTATTTCTTCCTGGTTCAGTCTCAGAAGGTTGTGCGTTTCTAAGAATTTGTCCAATTATTCCAGGTTGTGCATTTTATTGACATATAGTTGCTTATAGTAATCTCTCATGATCTTTTGTATTTCTGCAGTGTCAGTTGTTACTTCTCCTTTTTCATTTCTAACTCTATTCTTTTGAGTCTTCTCCCTCTTTTTCTTGATGAGTGTGGCTAATGGTTTATCAATTTTGTTTATCTTCTCAAAGAACCAGCTTTTAGTTTTATTGATCTTTGCTATTGTTTCCTTCATTTCTTTTTCATTTATTTCTGATCTGATCTTTATGATTTCTTTCCTCCTGGTAACTTTGGGGATTTTTTGTTCTTCTTTCTCTAATCGTTTTAGGTGTAAGGTTAGGTTGTTTATTTGAGGTGTTTCTTGTTTCTTAAGGTAGGATTGTATTGCTATAAACTTCCCTCTTAGCACTGCTTTTGCTGCATCCCATAGGATTTGGGTTGTCGTGTTTTCATTGTCATTTGTTTCTAGGTATTTTTTGATTTCCTCTTGATTTCTTCAGTGATCTCTTGGTTATTAAGTAGTGTACTGTGTAGCCTCCATGTGTTTGTATTTTTTACAGATTTTTTCCTGTAATTGATGTCTAGTCTCATAACGTTGTGGTCAGAAAAGATACTTGATACGATTTCAATTTTCTTAAATTTACCAAGGCTTGATTTGTGACCCAAGATATGATCTATTCTGGAGAATGTTCCATGAGCACTTGAGAATAAAGTGTATTCTGTTGTTTTTGGATAGAATGTCCTATAAATATCAATTAAGTCCATCTTGTTTAATGTATCATTTAAAGCTTGTGTTTCCTTATTTATTTTCATTTTGGATGATCTATCCATTGGTGAAAGTGGGGTGTTAACGTCCCCTACTATGATTGTGTTGCTGTCGATTTCCCCTTTTATGGCTGTTAGTATTTGCCTTATGTATTGAGGTGCTCCTATGTTGGGTGCATAAATATTTATAATTGCTATATCTTCTTCTTGGATTGATCCCTATATCATTATGTAGTGTCCTTCTTTGTCTCTTGTACTAGTCTTTGTTTTAAAGTCTATTTTCTCTGATATGAGAATTGCTACTCCAGCTTTCTTTTGATTTCCATTTGCATGGAATATCTTTTTCCATCCCTTCACTTTCAGTCTGTATGTGTCCCTAGGCCTGAATTGGGTCTCTTGTAGACAGCATATATACGGGTCTTGTTTTTGTACCCATTCAGCCAATCTATGTCTTTTACTTAGAGTATTTAATCTATTTACATTTAAGGTAATTATCGATATGAATGTTCCTATTACCATTTTTTAATTGTTTTGGGTTTGTTCTTCTAGGTCTTTTCCTTCTCTTGTGTTTCCTGCCTAGAGAAGTTCCTTTAGCATTTGTTGTAAAACTGGTGTGGTTGTGCTGAATTCTCTTAGCTTTTGCTTGTCTCTAAAGGTTTTAATTTCTCCGTCAAATCTGAATGAGATCCTTGCTGGATAGAGTAATCTTGGTTGTAGGTTTTCCCCTTTCAACACTTTAAATATGTCCTGCCACTCCCTTCTGGCTTGCAGAGTTTCTGGTGAAAGATTAGCTGATAATGTTACGGGGGTTCCCTTGTATGTTATTTGTTGTTTTTCCCTTGCTGCTTATATTTTTTCTTTGTTTTTAATTTTTGATAGTTTGATTAATATGTGTCTTCGAGTGTTTCTCCTTGGATTTATCCTGTATGGCACACTCTGTGCTTCCAGGACTTGATTAACTATTTCCTATTTCCTTTCCCATATTAGGGAAGTTTTCAACTATAATCTCTTCAAATATTTTCTCAGTCCCTTTCTTTTTCTCTTCTTCCTCTGAGACCCCTATAATTCGAATGTTGGTGCATTTAATGTTGTCCCAGAGGTCTCTGAAACTGTCCTCAATTCTTTTCATTCTGTTTTCTTTATTCTGCTCTGCAGTAGTTATTTCCAAGCTTTTATCTTCCAGGTCACTTATCTGTTCTTCTGACTCAGTTATTCTGCTATTGATCCTTTCTAGAGAATTTTAAATTTCATTTATTGTGTTTTGCATCATTGTTTGTTTGCTCTTTAGTTCTTCTATGTCCTTGTTAAACGTTTCTTGTATTTTCTCCATTCTATTTCCAAGATTTTGGATCATCTTTACTATCATTATTCTGAATTCTTTTTCAGGTAGACTGCCAATTTCCTCTTCATTTGTTTGGTCTGGTGTGTTTTTACCTTGCTCCTTCATCTGCTGTGTGTTTGTCTTCTCATTTTGCTTAACTTACTGTGTTTGGGGTCTCCTTTTCAGAGGTTGCAAGTTCTTAGTTCCTGTTATTTTTGGTGTCTGTCCTCAGTGGCTAAGGTTGGTTCAGTGGGTTGTGTAGGCTTCCGGGTGGAGGGGACTAGTGCCTGTGTTCTGGTGGATGAGGCTGAATCTTGTCTTTCTGGTGGGCAGGTCAACGTCTGGTGTTGTGTTTTGGGGTGTCTGTGACCTTATTATAATTTTAGGCAGCCTCTCTGCTAATAGGTGGGGTTGTGTTCCTGTCTTGCTAGTTATTTGGCATAGGGTGTCCAGCACTCTAGCTTGCTGGTCGTTGGGTGGAGCTGGGTCTTGGCGTTGAGATGGAGATCTCTGGGAGATTTTCACCATTTGATATTACGTGGAGCTGGGAGGCCTCTGGTGGACCAATGTCCTGAACTTGGTTCTCCCACCTCAGAGGCAGAGCCCTGATGCCTGGCCAGAGCACCAAGGGCCTGTTATCCACATGGCTCAGAATAAAAGGGAGAAAAAAAAAAGAAAGATAGAAAAAGATAAAATCAAATAAAATGAAACAAAATAAAGTTATTGAAATAAAAAATAATTATTAAAAGAAATTTAAAATTAATTTAAAAAAAGAAAGAAAGAAAGAAGAGAGCAACCAAACCAAAAAACAAATCCAACAATGATAACAAGCTCTAAAAACTATACAGAAAAAAAAAAGGACAGACAGAACCCTAAGACAAATGGTAAAAGCAAAGCTATACAGACAAAATCACAGACAGAAGCATACACATACACACTCTCAAAAAGAGAAAATGGAAAAAAGTATATATATCATTGCTCCCAAACTCCACCTCCTCAATTTGGGATGATTTGTTGTCTATTCAGGTATTCCACAGATGCAGCATACATCAAATTGATTGTGGAGATTTAATCTGCTGCTCCTGAGGCTGCTGGGAGAGATTTCCCTTTCTCTTCTTTGTTTGCACAGCTCCTGGGATTCAGGTTTGGATTTGGCCCCGCCTCTGCATGTAGGTCACCTGAGGGTGTCTGTTTTATGCTCAGACAGGATGGGGTTAAAGGAGCAGCTGTTTCGGGGGCTGTGGCTCACTCAGGCCGGGGGGAGGGAGGGGTACAGAATGCGGGGTGAGCCTGCGGTGGCAGAGACCGGCATGACATTTCATCAGCCCGAGGCGTGCCGTGTGTTCTCCCGGGGAAGTTGTCCCTGGATCACGGGACCCTGGAAGTGGTGGGCTGCACAGGCTCCCGGGAGGGGAGGTGTGGATAGTGACCTGTGCTTGCACACAGGCTTCTTGGTGGCCGCAGCAGCAGCCTTAGTGTCTCGTGCCCGTCTCTGGGGTCCGTGCTGATAGCCGCGGCTCGTGCCCATCTCTGAGGCTCCTTTAAGTGGCGTTCTTAATCCTCTCTCCTCCCACACCACAAAACAAAGAGGCAAGAAAAAGTCTCTTGCCTCTTTGGCAGTTCCAGACCTTTTCCCGTACTCCCTCTCAGCTAGCTGTGGTGCACTAGCCCCCTTCAGGCTGTGTTCACACCGCCATCCCCAGTCCTCTCCCTGGGATCCGACTGAAGCTGGAGCCTCAGCTCCCAGCCCCCGCCCGCTCCGGCGGGTGAGCAGACAAGCCTCTCGGGCTGGTGAGTGCTGGTCGGCACTGATCCTCTGTGCGGGAATCTCTCCGCTTTGCCCTCCGCACCCCTGTTGCTGCGCTCTCCTGCATGGCTCTAAAGCTTCCCCGCTCTGCCACCCACAGCCTCCACCCGCGAAAGGGCTTCCTAGTGTGTGGAAACCTTTCCTCCTTCACAACTCCCTCCCATTGGTGCATTCCCGTTCCTATTCTTTTGTCTCTGTTTTTTCTTTTTTCTTTTGCCCTACCCAGGTACGTGGAGAGTTTCTTGCCTTTTGGGAGGTCTGAGGTCTTCTGCCAGCGTTCAGTAGGTGTTCTGTAGGAGTTGTTCCACATGTAGATGTATTTCTGATGTATTTGTGGGGAGGAAGGTGATCTCCACGTGTTACTCTTCTGCCATCTTGAAGCTCCCCTCTGCCAACACTTTTAACACAAAATCCTTCAAATAAATATATCGTGGGCAAAAATAAGGATCAAATTTCACTTTGTATTTGTAAATGTTTGCCATAGTTTTGATGGATATTATTCCCATAGTAAGGATTTGGATTTCTTTTAAGGAAGTAAATGAGAATGAGGGAAACGTTTTATAAATATTATCACTAGAAGCATCACCTGCATACTTACATGTCTTTAGGCATATATCATTGTGGTAGATATTACATAAGACTCTCCAAAAATGTCTTATATGCTAGTTTGAGAAGACTTTTTCGCTAACCTGTCAATGTGTCTAATATATGGCAATAAAATAACAATAATCTATCAGTTAAATTCACTTGTAGTCTTTGATAGCTAAAATAAAAGGATGATTGTGACAACTTAGAATGTCACATTTCTGAAAAATCTGAGGTCTTGGGTTGCATACCATTACCAAGAAAATTGAAGCATGCTTACATTTCTAGTGGGAAACCTGCAAACTTTGAGAAAGAAATGTAATTGCTAAATCACTGAAGCTACTCTGGATTCTCTTTTTGCTAGATTTTGAAACAATAATGTAATGTTGAGACTAGTCAGAAATATCATGATCTTATTTTAACTATGATTTTCTTACCATTAGATTTAAGTGGCAATAAAATTTCCCAAGAGGGAGAATAAAGGATGCATTCCACATTTCACCCTAAAACAATCACAGAATCAGTCTGGGTTTGCCTGACCCAGTAGTTTGGGGATTAGTCAGGTTAAGGTATGCAGTTAATATGTTAAGTCCCTGAATCTCAGATTCTGTGTGACACTTTCAGGAAAACATTTGGGAAGAACATTTAGAAGGCCTTGCCATATCTAGAAGTTTCAATCAAATTATGTTGCTTCATAAGCCTTTATTGTAAGGCAGTCACAGTTGGGGACGTGAATTTTATTCTTGTAGGTCACCTGTAACAGTGTCCTATTATTTTTTTAAACAACTAAATCCTTTGGCAGCTGAAAATATTTTCCCATTTATCACAAAATCTATATCACTGTGTATATTTTGGGCTATAATTCACATTTCTGTGAATGGAAATTTGGTTGAAAATTTCCTTACTTCTTGCCTGAGACAAAAAATTAGGGGAGATTTAATACAGTTTTGGACATTTACTCTGAATCAGTGCTCCTTATTAGCCAGACTCTTCCCACACTCATAGATAAAATCATTCAAGCAGACTATAGACAACTTTTTAAGGCATAAAATTTCTGGATTCTGAAAGGTGAAATAAGATAAATGAACGTTTTATTTTTCTTTCATGTATGACTATTTCATTAGATCAGCAGGGCATCACTGGTGAAATATTAGTGTCTAAAGGATTTAATACATTTTTAAATAAAGTTGAATTCCCTTCCAATGTCTAAACTATGAACTAGTAATATCTGACTCAAGAATGATAAGAAGAGCAATATCTATCCATCCACTTGGAAGTATTTTTTTTTTTTTTATTTTTAGCAATAATACCAGTGACACTTCTCACAACTCTTTACGATCAACAGTAAGATGTATTTCTCACTTTTCACTATTGAGCACTGTCTTAATATGAACTGGATTAAAATGAGGTTTAAATCTGTAAAGACGGTGATTGATTATTATAAAACACTTTACTCTTTACTTGACAGCTTGACATCTGATTCCATAAAAGGGAAGATACATTTTTGTTCAGTATGTGGTACATGTAAGGATACAGAAACATAGATCTGCATCTTATCTTTCAGATGTCAATGATGAACCATATTTTGTTTTTTTAAAAAGGTCAAGCATAGATTTTTTGAGCACTAATATTTCCTAGAACTGCCATTTCTCTCATTTGCATTATAGTTAATCCTCAGCAGTTCTGTATATTGGAGCTATTTTATTAGACCATTTCTTAATTTTTAGTATTAAAACTATGGGGTTTGGTGGAAGGGGGAAGAGTAATGGAAAGAACATTGTTAGGGGTGGGAGTATTATTTTACCTTTAAATTGTTATTTTTGTGCACAATATAATTCAATAAACTTTTCCTAATACTTGAATATTGAAGCATATTTTACAATAGAGATATTTAATTGGCAAAGTTAAACGGACAAGATACATCCACATAGCTTTAAGCATTTAACCACCTAATATACTATCCTTATTTAATTTAATGGACATTTGAATGTTGTCAGGTAGGAAAACATTTTACTCTGTCCTTCTAAGTTCTTCTGGCTGTTCTAAGAGTTAAAACGACCTGAGACAGATTAACAGGAGAAAATCAAAACAAAAATCTAATAACATATATACATGGGAGAGATCCCAGAAAACTGTGTAACTCACCAAAATGGCTGAAACTCTCATCTTAAATACCATCTTCAACTATAGACAAAGAAGGATGTTGGGGGTAGTGGTTTGGGGCTTTGATGCTGAGGAAGGCAATTGACATGGAGATGGAAAAGCAAATGTTTGGTAAACAAATGTTTGCTGGGCCAAGCAGTGAGGATGGGACACAGAGTGGCCTCTGATCTCTAGGCCCTGCTGAGTTTCCTCCACCTCACAGAGCTTATATTATTTGCAAATATCTCTGGTGATAGCTCTATTCTGGGAATAGGCCCTTCATCTAAATGCTTTTAGGCAGTTAAGGGCGAAGGAACAAAACAACTTCCTGAGCTTTCTGCTTCTTAGAAATAACCAGCCTAAATTAATCCTCATGTCAAAAAGATAAGTTTTGGGGTGGCAAATTTTGCTACCCTACAATGTGGCATGATACGTTTGACAGACTACCACACAGATAGACATGAAACTGCTCACAATTGACAGAAAATTTTAAAATCAGATTCTTAAACTGTGCATAGGAAATTCAACTCTAGTAGACTTGGTCTAAAAACTAAAGTTAAATCTGAGACCTGAGCACAAATCTGCTTAGAAACTACTGTAGCACAGGACACGTTGCTCAAATACATTTGAGAATTTCTTCTTTGCTTAGTGTATAACTATAAAATCACCAGCTGACTTTGCAAGTCCATCAGGAGTATGTGCTTAATTCACTTTCTCATACATCTGTCCCATTATTTAGTTACATCTTCAGTCATATAGACCACATCCTGGATTTCCCTACCTTAGGCCATATTGCTCTCTCTGCCAAAAAATGTCTTCTCTTCACCCTCTGCATCTAGAGTCTACCAGACTTTACGTATTTCATAGACTTGTCCATTAATTATAGTTATTAGTTTGTCTTTTCTTTTCCTCTAGATCAGAGGTCAGCAAACTTTTTCTGTAAAGGGCCAGAGTAGTGTTGCTGAAACCTGACCTCTGTCACACCAAATTGAATCTTGGAGACAGAGTTTTGGGTGAAGTAGCAAAGAATAGCTTTATTGCTTTGCCAGGTGAAGCAGGCCACAGTAAGCTAATGTCCTGAAAACTATGTGTCCCAACCCATGGGGGCTTGTGAGGAGTTTTATAGCAATGGTTCAAGGGGGGCAGTTTTGCTGATAAGGATCAGGGTGCATGCAGGGCTTGCATTCCTTCAATCCAGAGATCATCAGGCATCACGTGGTCTTGTGATGGGCTTCTGTGGTTCTCGAGGTTATCAAACTGTGACCTTTTCTCTGGAATGAAGAATGCTTCATCAAGTAGTTAACATCTTCCATTTGGTGGGGGTTTTAGTTGTGCAGAAGAGCTCAAAGATACTGTTATGTATATCCCTTGAGGAGGAACCAGGACCCTACCCCAAAGCTGCACTATCGTTTCTTGACTGCTCCTCCCTTGTCTCCCAATCCTCTCCCTTCCCTGATTAACAACTGTTTGAACCTGCCCTTTGGAACTAGGGATGGTCATGGAACCTGAATGAAGATTATTTCCTACAAACAAGAAACAGGGGAAGCAGAAAGGCTTTTGTGCCCAGGAGCCCCCCAGGGTCCTGCTCAGTTTCTGTAGGTTTTACATATAACAAAAGAGAAACCAAATTCCCGCAAAATTTAAATTGATGATATTCAAACCATCAAGTGTAATAATAATGAGTACAATGTTTTATGTAATAGCGAACTACTAATGAAATGAATGTACTTGTGTATCTGATCTCGGAAAATGTCTTTTCACACAGATAGGTACTGCCAAATACTGATATCAATCCACAAGCATATAGTTTTAACTCAACATATCTATTGTTGGAAGGCATCTGAAGAATTCTATTAGATTCTTTTCTTCATATCTGCCATTTAGCATGCCATTACATTGAAGATTAATCATTTCTAATTGATAGATAAAAGCTCCTCAATTCCATATTTATTGCAACCTATTGAAAATTTGAGTTTGTGCACAAATGGAAATTCTGCTTCTTGTTTTAACTTCTACAGGACTGGAGTGTATAAAGTAACTTACCATTACTTGTGACTCAAACAATTTTAGTTGTCATCAGAGTGACTTTACTGCAGTATAAGTTTTACATATAAGCACTCTTTTACCTTACAATTTTAGGTTGATTTATCAAGATGTTATCAAGTTTGCAACAAAAACTAATTGCCAGAGTGATTCAGCATTCAATAATAGTGGTCAAGGGTACTTCTCATTCAGCAAAATTTCCGTCTTGGCTCTGAGCTCAAAAATAAACCTTTGCCACTTATAAGCCATCCAATTGCTTGTATGGTAAGGCAAGTCAGGATATTCAACTTGCAGTTTTGACGAAAGTTCACGGAATAACAATGGTTCCATTAGCAATAGTGAATGAAGTTCACTATTGACACTCCTAGTTCAATAACACATGATAGATTCAAATATTTTGCACAAAGTACCTGCTGATGTATAATCCAATAAACAGCCATAGGCTTTGAACACCTTATGTTTTCCAAAGCATTGTATATTTGTCCAGCTAAACTTTTGTTCTGTGCAACATATATTTCACCCACCATTAGTTGTAACACACCTTAACAGATCCCACATCAGGTTTAACTGAATTAGTGTTTTGTCAAATTCTTTGAAAATATTCTTTCCTGTTCTGTTCCACACAGACAATTCATTCATAGAGGCTAATTTTTCAGTCTCTTCAAACTTGGTATCACTTCCTCAAGCAAGTAACAGCAATTAAGCATTGTTGGTAACATCTGTTAACTCACGAAGGAAAAACACTCCATACCATTTTCCCTTGTTTTTTTTAAATTTACCATTGCTGTTGCTCTCAATGTCCTCAACTTTTTGAGTAACTGTACTTGGTGAAACACTAATAGTCTTAAGTTTGTTTTCTCTAGATGTATTTCTTTGGTTGTTGTAAGCAAACCCTGTTTAATAACTCACCATCAGTGAGTAGTTCTCTCTGCTTGGCTAACAAATTAGCTTTTCAGAAACTTACTTTTGTCACTCATTTTCATTTATTTTTGTGATGAAATTCTGCTGTGATGAGACCTTTCATTTTAATTTTCTAATTCTTCTAACTGTTGCTTTCTTGTGAGTTGGAATATTGTGATGAGTGCTTAGTCTGTAATATTAACGTGTATTGCATTCTTTTTGTCACAGCTATAGTGTCATTGCAGAATAAACACAATTTGCCATTTAAATGATAACAAAATAATTCTTGCTCAACTGGGCCTTAAAAATGTGATGTTCCACATCTGACTGTCTCTTCTTTTCTTGATTTGACCTAATGGGCATGCAGGGATAATAAAAACATAAAACATAAACTGTCATGGTAAGGCAATAGGAATGGGGCACTTAAAACTGTGGGGGAGGAAAAATAATTTTTCCTCCACCCTTTCAGATTCTTGGTTGAGACCCTCTCCCCAACCTCATAATAAAAGACAGATTAACAGGAGGAAAACAAACAAGTTTAATAACATGTATCCCTCCTGTATATGTGAGAGGTACCCAGGAAATCTGAGTAACTATCTGAAACGGCCCAAGCCATCACCTTAAATACCATCTCCAGATAAAGACAAAAGGAGATGTTGGGGGCAGGGGAGCCAGTTATGGGAGGCTATGAAGAAAAGCACAATAATCAAGGGTAAGATTGTTGTGCAGATTTAGGTCTGTTGCCTACTTCACTGAAAAAAGTTTTAGAGATTTAGTCATCCTTCACTTCCTGGTACAGAGAGGGAGACACACTTACAAATGGAGATTTCCCTTATAAATGTAAATATCCTTTACAAAAGGGTAACTTCTCTTGGTTTTCAGAGCTTTTCTTATGTCTGCTGTTTCATAAAAATAATCAGCCTAAAATAATCCTTATGCCAGAAACATATTTTGGGGTGGCAAATATGCTCCCCCTCAAAACCCTGTCAAGTAATAATTACATAACTCTAATTGGTAGTACACCAAACATCAGTATGAAGTCTTGAGACTGTGACATAAGGTCTCTGTCACTGCTACTCTATTCTGCTATTATAGCCCATGAGCTTCCAACAGTCACTGAACTGGGTTTCCTTAGCTTCCTTGAAAAAATTCTCCCTTGGCTAGATAAAAGGATAACTTTTTAACCAAACCCTTTCCCCCATATACTAAAATCACATACATAGAAACGTGTAGAGTATACATTCAATATTTTTAAAACAGAGACTATACTCTCTGTCCTGAAGAAAATAAAATGGATATAGACATCATCTTTTCAAAATCTTGATAATTATTCTGGGTTGGTATGCTAGTATCTCTATATTGGTTCATAAATTTCTTGGCATTTGTAACAACTGTTAAATATCTTTATATGATAGATAGCAAATTTGTGGTGTGGTGGCATGCACAGGATAGATTTTAATTTCAGACACTGTAAATTTGCAAATATAAGCTGTTGAAACCATTGAGTTGTAAAAGCATTGGACTGAAAGTCTCTCCAACTTAAATTTCAGCCATTTAAATGTTTTAAACTGCCCTCCACAATTGCATTCAAATGTTTAACGGAACTCTTAAATGTAACACTGGGTTATAAGCTCCATGGGAAAAGGAATTTCTTTTCTTTTTTATTTTCTCTTGTTTATTCCCAGTATCTAGAGCTGTGCCTATCACATTGTAAGTCCTCAATAACTACAATGTCTAGAAAGAGATATTTACCCAGGCACTACTTTACTTACCTGTGTTTGATGCACGTGCGCAATGTACTATGTTTTTCACTTTTAACAAACAAAAATACTTCTATTTTGTTCCCTTTGTAAAGCCAATGAAGGAGGTTATGCGATCTCGCACACCCATGAAAGAGACAACTACTGTGGAGATCTGGACTCATCCCCAACCACAGGTATGAAAGGAAACACTTGATATTTCCCTTTCCTTGATTTTTATGAATGTATAAAAACCATTTTTAAGATGTATTTCTCGATATGTATTCCATGAAGTTTCTTTAGGTGATTTTACGCTGGACTCTAGTGTGAAAATATGACAGTAAATACATATTTCTTCCTAGTGTAGTTTGATAATAATATTGGAGGTAGTTTATTTGTTGCATAAGGTAAAAGTATTCCTCAAAAAGCATCTTCTAAATGGTTGTCTATTCCACTGATGTTTGTCTAGTCATGAGGTCGTGGAGTGAAAAAAAAATTGAGAACTGCTGTTTTACAATATGACTTAAATTTAAGGTTTAGCATAATACAGGACAATTTGATTTTATGCTAATTAGGCAAATTTTAGTAAGACCTCCCTGAAAGAAACCAGTTTGAATTTTAAAGGAAATTATGTTATAAGGTATTTTTAAAGAATCCACTTTTACTCATTTCAATCAGGACAGCTCAAAATGTGACTAACAAATCCAATCAAATTTGTTTTCTTCATAGAGGCCATAAGGGGAATTTGCAGATGAAGTGAGGAGACCAATCTAAACATTTGTTGGCCATTTATTATTCTGTGGCTGATTTACTTACTGTTGTCCATAACGTAGAGGTCCTGAATTTGACCCCGTAGGTGCCAAATTAATAACCATAAATTATCCTCTATCCAGATATTTTCAAATGTCATTTATTTGTTACAAAGGATATAAATTTTTAAAATGTAGATACATAAATGCATATCTAGAGTATCAGAAAAACAACCCAAATGGAGTGAGAAGAGAATCACATTGCTTATCATTTATTATTTGATGAGTGCTTCCGAAATTCATGGAAGTCATGTGTTCTATAATAATAACATCCTACAATATTTTACAGTGTTAATTTATGCTCTTTAGGAAGAGTTACAGATTTAATACGTGCCCTGTGGGAAGAAATGGTTAATTAAATAAAGGTTCATTGCAACCCAGGAGCTGTCCCAATTGTTACTAGCTTTAAATTACTCAAGTCCGAATTCATGAAGTTTTGCCAAATTTCAAACTGACTTTCCGGTCTTGCACCTCTGATTCAGTCTCAAGAAAATTGATGAGGATGTAGAATACACGGTGATAGAATCCACATCTATATCCTTGATTAAGAGGCTATGCAGTCTTCAGAATAGCTCTTTTGAAGAAAAGTACACAATTTTAAAATGTGTACTTTAAGGTCCAAAGATTTGAACTACTAGTGTGACAAGAGGTAGGATTAGGATAAATAGTTAGATGTCAGATGAAATTAGACATTGTTATGTAACACTCTTCCTCTATGAATAAGACATTGCTCTATGAACAATATTTTTTACCTAGCCAGTTACTCCTGATTGTATTCTACTAAAAGGAGTGCAATATAAGTAATTCTACTAATTTCTTGCCGATTACTGATTCTCTTGTTTGTTTATGAACTTAAAATCTTGTTGGAGACACAATTATTTCTTTTTTAACATCTTTACTGGAGTATAATTGCTTTAAAATGGTGTGTTAGTTTCTGCTTTATAACAAAGTGAATCAGCTATACATATACATATGTCCCCATATCTCTTCCCTCTTGCGTCTCCCTCCCACCCTCCCTGCCCCACCCCTCTAGG
The DNA here is from genome assembly GCF_028021215.1 of Eschrichtius robustus. Lineage (NCBI taxonomy): Eukaryota > Metazoa > Chordata > Mammalia > Artiodactyla > Eschrichtiidae > Eschrichtius > Eschrichtius robustus. The sequence continues at coordinate 81,566,360 of NC_090845.1, forward strand.
TGGTCACAAAGCACTGAACTGATCTCCCTGTAGTGCGTTCATTTTGCTTGAGGCTCTTTTATTAGGTAAATCTTTTAGGTATCTGAGAGCCTTGATTATCCTTACTGCCTGAGACTTCAATTGAAATTTAAGATGCATCATAGAGTGGTGGATTGCACTGCATAGAATTACCATGAATATGATACAGATAAGGACTTTCCAACCTTGTTTTTGGTAAACATTGTGCTTGCCTCCGAAAAGTTTAAAGAAAATATGTGTTTTATGAATAAGCTTTTATGATTCCTTATATTTAGCAAGATATTCAATACTCATTTGTGGGATTTCAAAAGCAACAATCTAAAAATAGAAACTACTGAAACCAGAGTGTAACCTGAAAATTAAATTATTTCTATTCCTCCATTGAAATCTTTAAACTCTTTGATAATGCCTCCCTCTACCACTCAGATGACAATTAAAGTCATGATACAGATGGTGACTTGGAGGGTTTATTTCTTTTAAATGAGCAAATACTACAATGGTGTCCCATAAAGCAGAATGGTTCTTAGCTGTAAAAGCCAACTGTTCAACTAATTGAAGTAACTTGTGAACCATGAAATAGGTCAACTTATTCTTTGACCAAAGAAAATCAAAATGAAAGTGTCCATTTCCTTACAAGAAATATCCTTGTAAGTCCATTTCCTTTAGCGCTTTTCTTAGAATCTTTAGAAAATATGTGTACAACTGGGGTGCATGTCTTGAAGTTCCAAGTTAGATTTTTAAAAATTAACGTGATTTTTAAATAACATTGGAAAAGGAATCAAATCACGCATAGCAGCTTTTCAGTGTGCAGTGGACAACAATGGGGTCATAAACATTCACTGTAGCTAACCGCCTAGCATCTGTGTAGTACTAGGGGAAATAGAGAGCTACTTGGAAATGGCCGTTGACCAGCTTTTCACATGCTGTTTACATATGCCAGTTCATGTGGAATTCTTATTTTTTGGTAATGCAGCATTCTATAATAACTCGATCTTTTCCCCTTGCATAAAAAATTCTCCACCCCCAATCACCTTCCCTGCCTCTGATTCTTAGTAATTACAATGCTCTGTGTGCTAGCAAGTCTAAAACTGAATAACGTTCTGTCAAAAACTTGAAACAAAATAAAACTAGTATATCTGGGGGGAGTCTTTCTGTGGCTTTCTATGACTTTCAATTACAATGGCCTTGCTTGTGAAACGATTCTGAGGACAGTCTGATTATGAATATAGACATTAACTTGGCTGCCACTGTACTTCATTAAATCCAGATGTATTGTGATCACGACTTATATTCATTGAGAACTAAATAGCTTAGAACAGTAGTATCAGGCAACTGCTATAGGATATATGAGTGGGGAATGGACCCACTGCTTGACATTAAGTTCCCAAACCTTAACACCCACAACTAGTGACTTATGTCTACTACAAAGAACACAGTTCACCTCTGGCACAGAAAGTAAATGAAATAGTGCAAACACTGTGAAGTGATACAAGAGAAATAAGAAAAGTAGAGCAAATTTTTACTTTGGAAAGATGACAGAAGTCATATGTGGCAATGGAATTTATTTCTTTTATTTAACATAACCTATGTAAACTTACTACATATCTGGTGGTCTTTTAAGCAATTAAAACATTAACTCATTGAATTCTCATTACAAACTTATAACTATTATTAAACCTATTATTGTTATCATTAACCCTATTTTGTAGATGAGGAAGTTGGGGCACCAAGAGATGATGGCAAGTACCAAAGACAGGATGCAGACTCCCTGGGTCTGGCTCTAAAGCTCACCTTTGTAACAATTGCTTAATAATTTCTCACCACAAATGAACAGCAATAATGGAAGGTGGTCCCTGGGACAAGAAATATTTTAAAAGGAGTCTCTTTCTAGTGTTAAACTAACATAATTTTCTATTCAGCTAGAACACCTGCTTGTATTTGCATATGATAAAGGAAGATGACCTCGTTATGATGCTGGAATGAAAATAAAAGAACAATAAGACGTGTGGATCATAAAGAATATGAGGTTTTAAAATAATCAGCAAAATGAAATTTTTAGACATATTAAATCTACAATGATAATCCTTAATGAAATTCTTTCTGCAGGATGAGAAAGGCTAATTAACAGTAATAGAATGCGTGAGAATTCCCATGGTTTTAAAGAATTACCTTGTAATCTTGGAATAGTGGCTAACAGGATCACTAATTCGATATGTTAACAGTAAAGTCATTTGATGAAGGAATTGCTACACTAATCTTATATTTTACCACAGCATGGTTAGGAAATCCACAGGGCTTTGGCAAATCAGTTTTCATAAAGTAAAATCAGCTCTTACAGTTCTTTCATATTCTAAATGGCCTACAACTACTGATAGAATAAGTCACACGCTATTATTGGTTTTTTGTTTCGAAATAGAACAACTCCAAAGGAAAGATTAGATGTTCAGGTTAAGGGTCAACACTAGTGTCTTTGCTTCTCTTGCAAGGAAAAAAAAATAGATAATTAAAGAAAACTGCCTTCCTAGACTGTGCATAATTAAATCATGAAATGTTAGACTACACTTAGGCAGCATTTTGTTTTGATTTCAATATGTGTCTACTCAGTGGGGCCACTTGTAATGTTTCTTCATTAGCAGCAAAAGTATCTTGAAAAAAATTCATTGGGGTCATGAAACCACAAAACATTTTCCAAGGTGCACATACCATTAACTTCCTTTAGTTGCCAGCCTTGGTTTCACATCAGATGATATTTTTGATAATGCTTTTAAGATATACACTATTTAAAAAAATTTTTTTGAACTACACACTTCATAATTCATATTTTCCTCAAAGATCAAAGCACTTATCTTTTGGCTGGAAATTCAGGATGTGTTTTTTTTCTTGTTATGATTTCTTCATGTTGTAGAGAAAAGTATATGTTCTATGGGAATGTAAGCTAATGATCATGCAAGGATCTGAGATCAGAATTTTTCCAAAGCTTAATCTGAGAACTTTTAAGAGTTATTTTCATCTTCTAGGATTATTTTGTGGAAGGCCTTAAAATGCCAAGCCAACTTTAGAGGTAAGTCTTGACACAATAGGAAGCCTCATTAAAAAAAGAAATCAACATGCCTTGATGTGACATTATATATAAGGTTTTATTTTCAGACATATGGAAAATACTCAACATTGTTCTCCGACCAGACTCCTAAGATTTAGCCTTTGTCCTTGACCTTTAGTGGTGTGAGTACTTTACTTTTAGTCGTTAATGACTTTTATTTCTAAGTGACTACTAAAAGCATCATGCTAGGTGCTCCACAGTAATTATTTCCTTTTCTTCAGTCCCTACAGCAGTTTCGTTGAGGTGTAGCTATAATATCTGCTTTTCTTAGTTGAGGAAACTGGGGCTCAGAGAGGTTGAATAATGCGCCTAAGTTTGCGCAGCTTGTGAGTGTTAGGGGGATTCAAACTTTAATGTTCTGATTCTAAAGTCCATGATTCTTCCCCAACTGCACACTGCCTCCCATTCTTATTCTATTCATAGAGAATGTCTCTTCAGTGAACATGCATCCCACGTGTGACCTGACATCCCACTGATTCCATGGCTTATTTGTGAATCTCAGCAGCATAGCAGATTTGTGCCATGTTCACAGACAAAAGGCTCGTGAGCACCCACAGCAGATGAATACACACTGCAACAGATGGGGACCATTCTTCTGGAGCTCTTAAACTACAAAATATTGGCAACCAGTTTTGAAAAGAAATTGCTAACTATGATGTTAATATCCACTGGTTATTAAGCTTTAAAGTAGAAAATAAATATAGACCTTAAATATCATTAGGTACAATAGTAATTCATAGGAATAAAAAAAGGTCTCAATTTTCAAAACATAAGGAAGAAATCAAGGATAAACCTACTTTTACCATATTAATCATTTCTTTACATGGAATCTGGATTATGAGTTGTCAGCCTGCACATGAGTCCTCTAGCAATGCCTAGCACCCAAGCAAAATAAATTGTATTTGTAATCACAGATGAAACCTTTTTGATGACACTGAAATCAGTGTTAAAAGCTCATCACTTGGTTTATCTATCATGTGGGCTCACAAATAGAGCATGTTGGGAATTAAAAGTAGGCCACATGAGGGAGGAATAAACATCAAATTAGGTAGGGCTAGAGTTGGGGGCACCGTTCAGGGTAAGGGTACGATCCTTACAGGAGAACTGTCAGCAAGCAAATTAGAATTCCCAAGGGGAAATATGATAAATTTGGACTAACTTTCAGAAAGCAAAGGTCCTGAACTAGTGGGAGGGGTTCTGTAGAAAAGATATTTAAAAAGTGCTGATAATCATGGTCAGGCAACCATATTATTGGGTTCTCTTTGTAGTAAGACTCCAGCCAATGGCTCTCCCATTAACTATGTGTGAAGCCTGGGGCCAGTGATAAAGTATTTGAATTTGTTTCCACATCTGTAATATGAGGATATTTATATCATTCTTATAGAATTGCTATGAGGGTTAACACAATATATTCTAAGGCAAGCACCCAATAGATGTTCAATACGCAGATATCCAATTCTTTTTTAATTTTTTTCCAATCCCATCTAAAAATTGGAAAGTAAAACAAGAAGCTGGGGAAAATTCCAGGCACATGAGCTGGGTGAGTGAAACTGCCATTAACAAACATGGACATTCAGGTTTCCGTGGCCTACCCTAACACACCATACTCTACACTTAGGTAGTGAGATGACTGGGCACCTTAAAATACTCCCAGATATGGTGCAGATCATTTCAAGCCCGAGGTAGAGTTGGCATTCACCTCCTACAGTTCGGTGAGCTGACAACCTTCAGAAGTATATATAAAGGAAAAGTAGATAATTGCCAGAGACATCATATGTCCATGTCTCTTCATTTTGATAGGAGATACCCTGAAGGAAAAAAATTCCAGTTGATTCAAGTTTATATATCAGTTTCCCAGGTCAGCATGAAATTATATGCTTAAAATACTTCCTTTTGGCTAATATAAAACTATTATAAGCAAATTAAAGTAAAGAAATTCTCTTGGAGGAAACACTGCTGAGTTTGCTCGGATTCATAGTAACAAGTGCATACTGTCCCAAAGTTACTTTGATACACCTGCTGATATAATCTAGAGCTAAGTTAAAAATTAGTAAAAACAAAAGTAAACTTTATCAAAATCTCATCCATAGGTCTATTCTATGACCTAATCATTAGACCAATTGTTGATTTCCAGCATAAATGTGGTGTAAACCATTACCCTCATTACATATATATATATATATATATATATATATATATATATATATATATATATATATATTTTTTTTTTTAAGGAATATATAATGGCAGGGAGTTCCTTAATGTGATGTGGAAGTATTTCACCTCATGATTTTGGCAGATAACAATCTGAATAGTAAATCTGTCATCCCAGGCCTTGTTTGTGTAGAATTCATTCTGTCTCACATGCAACAATGTCAAATTGCTCCATTTAACGTTAGTGCCTCAATGAATGTCAGGGAAACAATGTTAGAGCAATTTAGCAGTTTGCATGCCTCTGACACTAAAGATTTTCCTTTTTGTTTTGTTTGTTTTCTGTTTTTTTTTGACTTTGCAGTAGATAGTCCTTCTCCCCTGTGGCTATTTCCTGCTGCTAATTCCTATTAGCATACATTGTAGAACATCCTGATTCCTCTGCAGTTGTCAGCCCTTCTCTATGATATAGAGCTCTTTTTTGTGAACTAAAGTTATTGAAAAATGAGTAGGGCAACCGAAGACTTTGTGCTCATATTGAAACTCTCACCAGGTTTCTACCAAAGATCTTTGATCAGATTTGAGTTACCTTAGAAAGAATTCATCAGTGAATTTCCAAATATATTTCATCTACATATTCTTTAAGATAAGGCTGCAAAAACACATCACCTGAACTACTGCTGTAAAACTCCATCTCCTCTCCCCTCTCCTAGATTTCTCCTATCTGTCTATTATGGAAGACCTGCCATATTTTTCATCCTAAATTCCAATACTGATTGGAAGGTCCATATGGAGGGTCCTACTTTAAAAATCTTCAGATGTTTCCCATTACTTATAGAAAGAAGTTTAGTTACAGTCACAGGTTTCCATGTTTTGGCCCACACTTTCTGGTCTTTCTACACTTTTCTTTCTGGCTCATTGCTCAATGCCTACCTTAAGTTCCAATCAAACTATACTCTTTACTCTTCCTTCAGTTTTCTTATTTTTCCCTACCTATTTATTTGTATCCATTTCTCCCCTTCCAAACAATGCTTATCCCTTATCTCCTCCTGTGCTTAACCATTCTCATAGTGCTCATCTTTTAAGGTACCATGTGAAATACTTTTCAATCCACCCAACTGGCTATTAGCTCTTCATTCTCTGAGCTCCCATAGCACTGTGTATGTACCTCTCAAGGCTTCTTATCGTACACAGACTTACATTTCAAATATTTGTGCCCATGTCTTATTCTCCCATTTAAATGTTAGTTCTTTGAGAGCAGGGATGGTTTTCAACTCATGACTCCATACCTAGTATAGTGTCTTGAATTCAGTAAGAGTTCTCCGGTGAGAGGCAAAACATTCTTCTCTCCCCTAAGCACTGGTATTCACCTACACTTTCTTTGAAGGGGCAATATATCATGTTGGATAAGAATTTGCACTTTGGAATCAAGTCTGGGTTTAAATACCAGCATTGCCACTGACTGGTTATGTAATCTTTGCTAAACTATTTAATAGCTCAGAGTTTTATTTTCATCATTTGTCATGACAACACTAATACATCCCTTTTATCAGGAATTGATGTAGATTATATACATAACCTGTATAAAGTACTTAGTACAATATCTGGCACACAGTAAATATTCAATCAATGTTAATTAAATTATATATTAATATATATTTAATCTTATATATATGTATGTATGTATATATGTGTTTCACCTATTGAACAACAGGCCACAAATCAGTGTTTTATAATGTAATGCAGCTTTGTTTATTTCTTTATCCACTTATTCTCAAAAAGTCCATGCTGCTCTCTCTTTCAACCTGTGTCATCTCACAGCGAGGTTTCCATTTTTGTTTTAAAGTCTCTAAAGAGGAAGATTACTTAGCCTCTAAAATAACTAATTCATTAAACTCTGCCCTTCTTTGGCAAGGGGTCAAATGGTAGGACTTAATAGAACAAGAGACCCAAGAAGCAAAGCTGACTGTTTCACTTTCCATCCATCATCACTGTTGCTCTTCAGAATTCCATCAGTGTTCTTGGTACGTGAGGCTAAATCTGAAACATGATCAAATGAACTCTGCCGCTTGGAGACCTCAATAATTGGCATCCTAATTAAAGCTACATTTGAAAAATCAACTATAAGTAATTTGCTCAATACTATCAACTGATCTCTTAAAATACTCCATAAAATAATTTTGAGGGTGGATTATTTCTAAAGCATCTGTTCATATGTGAGCTACTTTTACGTTCTGTGTATTTACAATAACGGGAAGCTGCTTGCTAGGCATAAGTACTGAAGGTACACAAAGAGAGGATTTAGTGACCTGCCTTGCCTCTTTAATGCACATGTTATTTGGACCCTGAGAGATAACTGTGAGGACCTCTTGGGCCATTGTTTTTCAGTTTTATTGAGATATAACCGACATGTAACTTTGTGTAAGTTTGTGTTCTTCATGTGTAGAAAAAACTGGTTGTAAGGGAGCGTCTCAAGTGTTCTGATGCTAGGAATAAGAACGGCAACACCTCTGCATCCCAGCCCCTAACCTCCTTCCCCTGTTGACCATAGGGCGATGTGAAGAAGTATCTAATCGAGGTATGTTTAGAGTTAAGGCAAGATGAATATTCAGTCGCATGTCTGTGCTGACTCTTCTTTGAGGCAGTCATGCTTACTTCAGCTTATGATACTTGAAGGCAACACTGGGGTTACTTGACCTGCATAGCATGCCTTCTCCCTGATGCCCTAAGGAGATGGTAATAGAGAATGTTTATGGGAAAAGGAGGATAAAAAATATTGCAGACTTTTTTGATCCTTGGAAGTGTTTAGTGAATGTACTTATACAAGAAAATAATTAAATGAACAACTCCATCAACCCCTTAAAAGTGGTACTTAATCACAGAACACACTCCCTAGACATCATTTACCTTTGCTCTGTCTAAAATGGTTATGTCTTGGCTACTCAAGTGTGCTTTGAGAATTCTGTGGGTGTTCTCCATTGCATCACCTCTGAGAGTTTGGCATTGTTGTTAATACGTAGCATAGAAACATATTGGGCTTCTGTTGATATTTTTTCTATTACAACAACTTTTAAAGCTCTGTTGTTAGTTTGAAAGGGAGTTTTACAACATGTCAAATGCAAAGTTTTTCTTTTAATATTCTAATAAAAACGTCTTTGAGAGTTAGCTCTTCTGAGGCAATATAATTTACACCTGTACAAAATGCATTTTGCTCTAAATGAAGGTAAATAAATTATTTGTGCCATATGTCCCACTCTCTCTGCTTGGACTAATGTTTTCCAAAGTAAGTTGTTCGTACTATTTCTTTCTTGCTTTATTGTCACTTAACGCAATAATTCAAAAAAACATTTATTGAGTATTTAGTTTGCTCTAAGTCCTGAGGCAAATACTGGAAGTAAAACCATGAAAAAGAAAAAAGAAAAAAAATGCAGCCCTGTCTTCCAATAGCCTACAGCCTAGTAAGAAAAAAATGTGCTAACCACTAATTATAAAATAAAATAGAAATAAATAGGTGCTAAATACTTGAATAAGTAACAATACTATCATCATGGAAAAATGATTGCATTCGACTGGGAGTGGAAATCAGGAAAGATTTCTGGTTGGAGCTGGAATTCAAAGAGTAGGACAATAAGAGTAGGATTAGGATCAATAACACATTTGTTAATTTTTTTTAAAAAAACACAGTGATTTGTATTCAGCAGACCCTCATCAGCAGTAATAGTTATTATATCACAACCTCACATAGGTAGAAAGTGGTAGAGTTGGAAACCAGATCTCCTGTTTTACATAATAGTTTCTTTCTACAATGTTTTTCTCTTCCTGAAGATAGCATGCCCTGATTAACAGAGTTGCCTCAATATCAATGAAAAAAATTTAATTTGAATTGGATCAATTTTAGGTTGAACTGGATTACCTTGAGAACTTCTGTTTGGGGGAAAGAGTACATGAGGGAAACAGATTAAAGATCAAAAGTCATTTTTGATTGTCAGGAACTGAAAGGTTAGTTGAAACCCAAATGCAGAAGAACTCCAAATAACCTTTTGGGAATATTAAGCACACACACACCCTTGTGTCATTTATAATATTTTTGATTCTGAGATTTTATCATGGTAGCACATAAAAAACTTAAAGAGATGAAGAGGCCAAAACAGGTGAGCTCTCAAGTGGCCTGTATTTAAAAATTTTAATCCTTTGGGCTTCCCTGGTGGCGCAGTGGTTGAGAGTCTGCCTGCCGATGCAGGGGACACGGGTTCGAGCCCTGGTCTGGGAAGATCCCACATGCCGCGGAGCAACTAGGCCCGTGAGCCACAACTGCTGAGCCTGCGCGTCTGGAGCCTGTGCTCCGCAACAAGAGAGGCCACGATAGTGAGAGGCCCGCGCACCGCGATGAAGAGTGGCCCCCACTTGCCACAACTAGAGAAAGCCCTAGCACAGAAACGAAGACCCAACATAGCAATCAATCAATCAATCAATCAATAAATCTTTAAAACAAAAAATTTAATCCTTAGAAGAAGTTTTTGAAGCAGACAGGAAATGCCCCCAGTTAATCTATACTGTAAATATAATTTAAGAGCACATTTAGTTTTAATAGTGAATAAAGTATACATTCTGAGCATCAGCAAGTTTGCAAGTGACTGTGTATATTATTGTCTTTTCTCTCATACACACTGACCCACATATAACATCAACTTCCCTCCAAGGAGTGCACTTAGAACTTCTGCATTCGAATTTTACTCCTTGGCTTTTCCCCAGCTTTCCTCTGCTTCTTTTATTTCATTGCCAAATGTAACACCTGATCCCTGCATTGATCCTATGAAATATGCTAGTTTTAGCTCCTTTTTCTATTTTTTTTCCCCCTGGCATTACTTAGCATGTCAAGATCTATAAACTTGATGCAAATTTCAATAAATTACAGTCATTTGTATTCACTCAAGTTTATTTTCTGTTCAGAAATATATTCTCTAAAATAATGTGACAATGCTCCTGGTTATGCCTAATAATCCTAATGCTGTTGGGCTTCCCGGCATACATTATTTTGTTTTCCAGTTTTTAATAAGTGAACCTGTGTCTTTTGTTCATTGAAATAAAATCCCCTTGTGATTGTTTAGTCTGTTTGATATCCTTCTGAACATGACTTGAAGGTTGCACACTGTATTTTTAAGATGAAATACCACCTAAACTTAAATAATATTACCGTGGACCTTTAAAAATCAAATCTATGATTCAAATTGTTGTATTTCTGAGTTTCTGTACTCCTTGGGGAGAGAAACTAATGTGTTAGTGGGGAGGGGGGGTGGTTAATGATTCAGACCATGACAGCTTCACATTTACTTTTCTACTTTCGCAGATGCTGTAGTGTAGACACTATTAAGATACAGTAACAGCCTATAGAAAGATTCTGCTATTCATTACAATTCAGTCAATGAGACAAGCATATTCCTATAACAATGAACATGGAGAACATTGCTCTATCAAAGAATGAAAAATAGATGTATATACTATATAAAAAAGATTGTGTCCTTGAAAGTGAATCATGTAAATAAGCAGTTATAACAAGACAGTAAAAATTATGCCATAGTAAAATAAAATAGAAATTGACTGAAAAGAGACATGAAAAGCTATGTTATACCTGCTACTGAAAAATTATCAATTTATTTACCTTCCCATTTTGATGTTCTCAGTGTTTAAGAGAATGTAGCCTTACCAATCTACAGCCAAAACATGGTGATCTAGATTTTTATTTTCTGGTGTCTGCTAGCTAGTTGGACATTGAAACTTGTGTTAAAAAATCTAACATATTGTTTTCCATTACCCTGTAAAACTCAAGCAATAAATGTGTATTGATTAACTGAATTATCTACTGACCTCAAGGAAGTGAAAGATGTTTTTCATGTTCCCTAACAGATACTTAGAAAATACTTAAAATCCTGGCAAGACAGAGAAAATGGGTGTTTAAATTTTGGGGTTCAGGAAATATATAAGAAAATGAAATGCTCATTAGTTAATTGATGTACTGTTACTATCTATTGGTACTAGTCTTATAATAATATAGGGGCATATAATAGGCAGCAAACATGTTTTGTCACCTCTGGTACTCCTTTTACATATTGTTAAATTCCTGTGATTCATGCTATGGAAGGGGGAAAAGAAGTTTGTTAAGTGAATATGTATTAGATTTAAAGAAAGTTACTGTAGAGATACTACAATTTGATTTGTGCAAAGAGAATTTAAATAATCTGTACTTAATCTAAAAATCTTGAGGTTGAACTGTTTTTTAAAGGAGAGGCTACCAGATATGTACCAACAGGGCTCAGTGATAGAATAAATAATGATACATTCAGAAGACAACAGTAACTGAAGAAGTAATTTATGTTGTCCCAATGGGAAGGACTAAGAATAGACTTTTCTTTTAGTGGATCTCTCCTACCTTTATTTTTTATTGAGATCAGGCTATTTAATAGATAAAAAGAGTAAACTTGCACTTTTCTGCTAGAGGCACAGAACTTCAAGCAACAATATAAAAGTAATAGCAGTAGACATAGAATCTAAGAATTCTACACGAATTCAAACTTTTTATATCTAGACCATGTTTGGAAACACCCATAACTGGCACTGCTGTTCAACCATTTGACATCTTAAACAATGCCTAAGAAATCTGAGGACCTGCTTTTTTCTTTGGGGCTTCAGTTCAGCAGCCTTGGTACATACAGTCAGCTAACTTGTGCATACTAAATCTTAGATCAAGTAACTTTGAAGGTTAAGTATGAAACAAGGATTTAGCAGAAAGGACTTCTGTCGGTTTCTTTTTCCTCCTTTACTAAACATGTCAAAATGAGAAGGTAATCGTTTAAGTCACACTCAAATGGGAGATTCAGAGGCTGCTTTGAAACTGCCAAAAGAAAACGGATCCAGGCAGGGAGACTGCAGGGTATCTCTAAGGTCTGCCCTTGTGATTCTATTTATATTCAAATTTGAAAGCATGAATTCTGCATTTACTCCCTCTCCATTGAATTCAGTTTCACTTTGGGGAGACCGTAAAACATACTTCATGCTTAAAAAACATGGGCTTTGTAAACAGGCACACTAAGGTTTGAATCTTAATTCCGTCTTTGCTAGTTACATAGCAACGGACAAACTAGTTAATTTCTCTAAGTCTCGGTTTTCACATCAGTAAAATGGAGATGATAATAGCATACCTGCTGCATAGGGCTGTTGGAAGGATCAAATTCAACAATGCATATAAAACAATTGGGCCAGTGATAGTCAAAGCTCTAAAACAGCAGCTGTTGGGACTTCCCTGGTGGCGCAGTGGTTAAGTATCCGCCTGCCGATGCAGGGGACACAGGTTTGAGCCCTGGTCCGGGAAGATCCCACATGCCGCGGAGCAACGAAGCCCATGTGCCACAACTACCGAACCTGTGCTCTAGAGCCCATGAGCTACAACTACTGAGCCCGTGTGCCACAACTACTGAAGCCCGTGTGCCTAGAGCCCGTGCTCCACAACAAGAGAAGCCACCGCAATGAGAAGTCCACGCACCGCAATGAAGAGTAGCCCCCACTTGCTGCAACTAGAGAAAACCCGCATGCAGCAACAGACCCAATGTAGCCAAAAATATAAATAAATAAATAAATAAAACAGCAGCTGTTACTATTCCTTGAATCTTTTTTTTTTTTTTTTTAACATCTAAAAAGGAATATTATCTGGGCTGCTTGCTCTATTTATCTTCAAGGACTAGTAATAGCCCTTTTTTTTTCCCCACTGAAAAGTGGTGATTAACACCTTCACTACTTGAGACTTTATCAATCCTTACAGACATCTTGCCCAAAGTAATTCATCAGATTTTCAGGTGTGCATTGTACAGGTTAAAGGATATACAGATATTCAAACACCACTTCTTTCTTCCAAACCTATGCCTTGGATGGGGATGTTACTGAGCAAGCTTGTGTGCCCATTGCACAGTGAGGCCAAGCAAACTGAAATGCCAGAGTTTGGAGCAGAGAAAGGTTTATTGCAGGGCCATGCAAGGAGAATGGGTGACTTGTGCTCAAAAAACCGAAACTCCCCCAAGGGTTTCAACAAAACATCTTTTTTTTTTTTTTTGGTGCAAGATCTTTATTCATTTGGGGCAAGTGACTGTGAAGGGAATGAAATGGGGTGAGATGATGAAGGAAATGAGATGATGAATTTATTGCCCCAGCCACTCCCCTGCCCCCAGGTAGCCGAATTCAATAGGGCTGGCTGGTGTTAATGCCTTGTGTAGAGGCTCATGGGTAACGTCATGTGTGTGGTTTGAGAAACTTGTGGGGCACATACAGATAGCATGGCCAAATATTCATTTCACAGAGTGGATGGAGGGAGAAGAAAAGAGAAAGAGAGTGCAGGGAGCTCAGCTCAGTGCTCTGTGACGACCTAGATGGGTGGGATGGTAGGCGGTGTGGGAGGGAGGTCCAAGAAGGAAGGGATATATGTATACATATAGCTGATTCACTTCATTGTACCACAGAAACTAACACAACGTTATAAAGCAATTATACTCCAGTAAAAAAAGGAAAAAAAAATCACAAATCTGTTTTAATTAAGTGCTAAAATTGTGCACTGCAGAATTGTGATTCTGTAGGAGCTACAGACTAGTGGGACTGATATATGCTGTACTACCCAGTAAAGCTTCTTAGAAAAGATGAGATTGGAGCTGGTCTTCAGAGATGAGTATGACTTGGATAGAAGAAAAAGAAAAAGTAGAATATTCTAGTGACCTGTAAAGTGGGGAAGTTACCAACATCGTGAGTAAAGTCGTAGTAGGGGAAACAGAAATGCCATCTGTGGGGGAAGCAATCAGATCATAAGGACAACATGCAGTAGCCATCAGACCTCCCCTCGTTTTGCCAAGGCCTCATTTTTCTTCTCAGACAGTTCCCAAAGATAACCAAGTGGTAGGAATGCTTGGCACAGAAGAGTTTAAATTTGTTTTCTTCCCTGCTAAGTGATTCTGAAATATAAATGCTAACACCTAGAGAGTTGCGCTTTCAGCTTACTGTGTAATTCCATAAGGGAGCCATTAATAATGTCAGGATGCATTAACAGCCGAGAGAGGAGAAAAACTCTAGACTTGAAACTTTCATGACAGCACCTGAAATAAATTGTTAGCTTATATCAGAGGAGTGGCCGGGTTGACATAAGATTTTTCTGGGTATAATTATATCATAGTTTTTCCAATTTTATAATTAAGTCATTAGCCATTCAGGCCACTGACAAGTATAAAAGCAGATTTTAATATTTATTCTGGATAAATTGAAATAAAAAAAGAAGGAAGTTGTAAGTTAGCTTACTTATTTCTCAGAGCATGACCTCAGTTGCTATGCAGCCTAGGCTCTGATACAGTCAGTGAATGAAATTATGTGATTTTGTTTTACAATCTCACTTTATTGAAAATTAGTTTCTGGTCATCCTAAGAAATGACTTCTAAAAAAATACAAATGCCTAGTTAGGCACAGTTTATAATACCTTATAAAAGTGTATTAAAACCATTCTCAAGTTGAAAAACCCAGAAATGTTGATGACTTTATTGCTTTGAACTAATGTCCTGTGGATCACACTGGGTAATTAAAGTCAATGCAGGGCAATCACAGAAAATTTGGATAATCTGAAAGTGAGAATATCCCATCTTTGTAAGACAAAAATCTTGGTCATATTCTGAAATATGCTTATGCTAAAAATAGTTGAAAACTATTTTAAGTGTAAGGAAAATTGTTTTAGAGCAATATCCGTGTATAAAAAATGTAAGCTCTTTTATTTCTTGTAATTTGGACGCCAGAGAAGGTAAAAACATAACCTTAAGACAGTGTGAACAGGCAGTCTTACAGTGTCCCCTGGAACTCAAGTTGTTCTCCCATTGTCTTATTTTTGGTTTTTATATCTCAATTTTGTCCTAAAACGTCTCTGTCTATGCATAAGGCTTTTATATATCTCTCATGTTGGAAGGCAGGCACACTTCTCTGTCCAGAAGTCATCCTGGTTTGGCGAATATGGACGTTGCTAGAGCAACGAACCAAGTTAGTGTCCAGGGAACTTGTTCCTTTACTTTTCAGTGACAAAGAAACAACAGGAAGAAGTTGCTATACAACTTCCCAGAGCTGGTGACAAATGTTCTGCCACTGTCAGCAAATATTCCAGACAAACCGTACAGTGCAGGGACATTCCAATTTGATTCTCCATTGCTAGTCTTACCAAAAGAGAATATGGCTGTGCAGAAAGGCCATGAAGTACATTAGTCACTGTTTCAGGGACTTCTTATTTTCAATCTGCCATAACTATAGAATATAGTTTGGAGGTACAGAAGGTGGCAACAGGGAATAAGCAGTAGAATCACTGCAATTCTTCACTAACATCTGTGATTATGGAGAAGAAAGACAGCAGCTTTAGGCAGTTTTCAATAAACACTTCACTTCTAGTAGAGAATTTGTCTATGTATAATAGGTAACTTCGACCATAGCAGAAATGGAAAGAGGGCTCTAATTCTCTTCATTAATTCTGTCTTAGTAGAGAAGAGCATTTTATTTTTTCCATTTGTTTTCCCAAATGTGCCCATTTTGAGGTACCAGAAGAGAATTAGAAATAAGCTTTTTCATTGTTTACTAACTGAAAAAGTAAGCTAGTGGGGAAAAATTCCACTCATTTAAAATAATTTGTAACTCTTCTGTGTAATGTTTGATATTCTATAGCTGAAGATCTAAGAAAAACAACTCCAGATCATCTGGAAGAAAGAAAATTTCATCCCTTTTTTTCCCCCATTATTTCAAATAATTCTAATAACAGCAATAAAAATGTCAGTGGGAGGCTAGGTGGGTGAACTGGGGAAATTCCATTCTGGTTTAGGGAAACCAAGTGCTAGGAAGCTTATTGTTTGTATTAGGCCACAGGGCCTTTAATATGTTTGTATTTGCCCTTTGCAGTTGTGTAGAGATATAATGATATACTGCTACGGTTAAATATGTGGTTTCTGTTCTTTAGTCATTAATAATTAGTTGAATGAGAACCTTACAACTACAGAAAGGATCATCTGGTGTGTGAAAATGTATGTAAAATAAGAAATAACTAGACATATGTCAATTTTAAGTTCTATGGACATAGGCTACTAAGATACATTTCTCCTCAAGGATTCCACTTGGCCATGGGAAGTCACAATCCATAATGTTGTGTTATTGTGCAAAAGCTCACGGGGCCATCATGAATCTCTTGAGTACATCTTTGGGCTGGATTAAACAAAGAAGACTCATTTCAGTCAAACGTGACTATGCAGACCAACTTCCAACGTAGGTCACACACTTGATGATTTGAGAAACTATGAGGAGGGCAAAGGTCCATATAGTGCTCCAAATGTAATATCAGTTTTGTGAGGAAAGATGGATGATTGCATTTGGGATTCACCCATTCTTTGACCATGATATATATCACAGCCATTATTGTTGCATGAATCAAGTGTCTGATGCAAAGTTTCTGTAGTTTAAGATGAGCAATGACAGAACAGATTTATGGCAGTGGATATTATAAAAGCTATGCTAACTGTGTTCATTTCTCTTCAAAATAATGGAATAGAATGGTTAGTGGCAACTGAAGCAAAGAGAAGGGATAACACAACTATAAACCAGAATTGCAAAACAAGAACCCTGTGCAGTCTAACACTAGAGGATATTGTCATGTACTACACTGAACCACTAGATGGTGCACTCCGCAACTTTGTTGATTACATCTCCTCCCAAATTTTGAAAGATACCCCAAATGCCCTGTGTATATGAAATATTTAAATGTTCTTTTTGAAATTCTTAGAAATATGGAATATCTGTCTTACTTGTAACTCTCTAAAGGTAGTGCATACAACTCTACTTGCCAATTAATATGCTTTTGTTGCCCCTGGGGGAAAAACGCATGTAACGAGTAACGTCATGTGTGTGGTGTTCATATATTCACTAATTTTTTTTTTCCAGGCCATATAGAGATATATATATATATACAACGAGATCAAGGTTGACAGTGTAATTTAGAGACTCACAACTAGGAGGAAGATTGCTCATCCTGACATTCAGGCATGGCCTAAATATAGTTCAGCAGTAAAATTTGACTCCATCCCAACTCCTCGCCTATTCCTACCCATTGCTTCTTCTGATTCCCTAAACCCCACTTAGTGCCTCCACTTTCTTAAGAAATAACTCATATTGTGGATTGCTTCCTTATATTTGGTAATATTATACTATGGTAATAAACTATGACCTCATTGATTGCTTATTTCTTTCTCTTATTGTCATACTTAGTACCTAGTAGCACACTGTCTTTTCTCATTTGTTTAATAATATAGAAAGTATTATGCAACATTCTGCATAATATTAATTTAATATGCAACTCATACATTCCTGGAACAACATGCCATATGCCTGGTAGTAACTGAGATGTTTCTTTGTGTTTTACTTGTCATGCAAGGTCAGAGCAAATTTCATTGCTTAACTATAAAATTAAAACACCTATCAGTTACAGTAGTATGTATTTCTCAGCTCCTGATATTTTTATTTTTCCACTTTTACTTAAGCTTTCTCTATTTTATCTGTGCTTTATCATGTAAGGCTAATTCAAATCATTGTTGGAACTAATTGATGTGTGTGTATGTGCGTGTGGGTGTTTTAGCTCAAAGAGAAAATTATTTTCATTTTTGAATTTCTCTCTATATATATTTATTTACTTGAAACCAATGTAATGAAGAATATACTTCAAACCTATGGGTATTTTTGAATCCAGAGAGTAGTTCTGCTCTCCACGGATATTTCAGGTATGTTTGAATCTTAACTAGTAACGGCTATTGTGGGTCACTGATGCAAGAGTAGTGGTGTTTCACTTATATCTTTATTACATTTTTTACAACATACTTCATTCTTTTTGCAGTATTCATTGATTTTAAAAAAAGCCGTTCTCCCAAATGAAAGGGAACTCCAAATTTATGACTATGTGAAGACATAGTGGTTTCAGTTTTCTATGGCAGTACTCACTTGGTTTTAACAGCTTGACTTTCATAGAATAATGCAATATCTCTACACCTCATGTTCAAGGATGCCATCAAGGAGCCAAGACAATCCAGATAATTCAATAATATTGTTACAATTAGTGTCTAAAATGGGAAAATCACTAGCTCTTTTTCTAGGAAAAATGTGTTCTTTTTAAATGCATCATTTGCTTTTAATTGGCATAAACTCTACAGAAGGGGTCCCCAACCCCTAACAGGCCGGTACCGATCCACAGACTGTTAGGAACCAGGCCGCACAGCAGGAGGTGAGCAGTGGGCTAGCGAGCGAAGCTTCATCTTCAGCTCCCCATCGCTTGTGTTACTGTCTGAACCATCCTCCCCGCCACCCCAGCCACCCCATCCGTGGAAAAATTGTCTTCCACGAAACCGGTCCCTGGTGCCAAAAAGGTTGGGGACCGCTGCTCTACAGCATTGAACAGCACAATTTTTATCTCTGCCTGCCTATAACATGTCAATAGTTGTACTGAATTAAAAGTTACCTACAAAAAGAAGACCGGCTAGTCAGAGCATGCACAGAAAGTGATAACTACAGAGATAGGTTTGACAGGCTGATCTGGGACAGCAGCTGCCAGCATGGAGAAAGAAGGGGCTCTCACAGCCATACCAGAGGAGATTCAGGGGGCAATATCCTCTGCAGAGTTATGCATTATTAAGGCATGACTGCATGTACTCAATGCAGTAGTTAAAACCAGACAATATCAAATCTAACATATAAGGTAGTTTTTATCATGCATCTTCATATTAGCATTCAACAAACTCATCATGCTTTTTCGTTTTTAGGCTCTCTTTTCCAAGGGACTTGTACATATATATAATGAATGTACACTGTAGCACTTTATGACAAAGCTCACAGAACACATAGAATATCATGTTGTTTGCTCTAAATGAAATGATGAACAATATAAAGGATTATTGTACTTATTCTAGCTCCAAAAGCACTTTTTCTTTTTCTTTTTTCTATTGTGAGCATTTACATTTGGAGCAAACTATCACTTTAGTAAGTGGACCATGAAGGAGCCAATGTGTTTTACTCAAATTCTCAGAAGGAAGAATTTTTATCCTTGGTTAAACCATGTCTTTCTTAAAAATTGGTGCATTAAAAGATAATAAAAGAATTCCTTCTCCCGTGTGTTGCTTTAATTGTAAAGGATAACATTTTTTAATAAATTATATATCTTCAAACTATATTTTAATACATTAGGAAAGAAACTTCAGAAGCATGATTTTTTTTTTTAAATTGAAAGTCCTCATTGATACAATAAGAAAGAAAAAGAAATACAGGCACAAAATGTGTTCCTTTCTTTTTTATAGCTATATTACAGTCCAGGAATCCAGTAGCTTGCTATATAGATGATTCTTGGTTGTATTCTTGGATTTTCAAAAGTAACCCTGAGACTCCCTGAGGCTTTGCGTGGTTGAGTTGCATTGAATTCTAGCTGTCAGGTTTGGGTTATGATTTCAGTAACAATGTTACTTCTTAACCAATTATGTAAGAGTTTTGACAAATAAGGCTCCTTAATCCTCATACAGATAAGGATGGTATAGTGTAAATGATAATATGAAACAGAATATAAATAAAACCAACTCAGAAGTATTTTCTCCCTTGTAATACAGGAGTTCTAATTTTGCTTTTGTAGCTGGTGTGATGTCTCAAAGTCTTCTGCAGATGGACTTGGCTATTTCATTATCATGACTGTAGAAAATGGCAATGTTGGTTTGCAGCTCTAGAGCGTTGATAAAGCCAGCAAAGCAACCCTCCACCATTCAAAGCTGTCTTTATATGCCTTCTCCCATAAGGGAGGGAAAAAGGAATAAGGAGTGAACTTTTTAAAGAACCAATTTGCAAGCCCATGTAGTGGGATCATGTTGAGAGGGATTCAGCTTTTTGCACTTTCTTGGACTGCATCTCAAAATCAAATGATTGTTGATCAAACAATAGCTTGCACTGCACCTCAGAATTGGCTGCCATTGCTCATGTAGAGCTTTGTGCAGGATTTCTTTTTTTTTCCTGGAAAAACTAGTCAACTCAAGATTGAATCGATGTTTTCTTAAGAAAAACAGATAATATTGACTTAGATGACCTAACCAACTTCTACCTCATTACCTTATCCTGATATTTCCGTATGCTAAGGTAACTACAATAAAAAGTTATTTACCTTTTAGATACTAGGAAGCTAACACCTTCTATTAAATATATTCTATTTCTCAGAATTTTAACAGAAATCTGAGACTTATGCTCTGTTAAGTAGATTTAAGTACTGTTAACTACTTTAAACATCTGAAGATCAAAGAATTCATGTACCATGAGGATTAATTAAGTTAAGGCCTGGTCAGCTGAGATCTGAGAAACAAATCCAGAGCCCCTACTTCAGTCTTGACTGAATAGTATTATTAATGAATGGGATTTGAAACTCAGAGATGGGAAAATGGGTTTTTTAAATGAAATAATCTATATTTATTTACATTTTGAGACAATGAATAGATAATAAAAAGTGAAATCATTTTATATATTTTTCTTAATAATGATTTTAAAATTTATAAAAGTAGCCCTTGTGCTACGTTCCTAAACAGTTCCTCTCCTTACTCATTGACTTATTTCTGAGTTTCTAGAATTTCACATGACTGCCATGATACCCCACAAGAATGATCAAAGAATGGGTTAGTGACTGGGAAAACATATGCAAGATAAAGAAGA
Source organism: Eschrichtius robustus (assembly GCF_028021215.1). Taxonomy (NCBI): domain Eukaryota; kingdom Metazoa; phylum Chordata; class Mammalia; order Artiodactyla; family Eschrichtiidae; genus Eschrichtius; species Eschrichtius robustus. The sequence continues at coordinate 81,587,391 of NC_090845.1, forward strand.
CATACACTTTTTTAAAAGGCTGAAAATCATTTCTCAAATTTGCTAATAAGAGTCAAGCTAGCAAAAAGAGAAATCTGACAAGTATTGGCTTGTGATACTGGCCATTTTTACTGTGTTGCTGTACAAGAAAGTCTAGAAAAAAATGTTTAGTGTAGTACAGAAATATCATAGCTAAGATAAATTCTTTTATCTGGTTAATATGTTCGTACTGCTTAATAGGTCCACAAAGAGAAAATAAATTTCTATTAAGTAGTCTTATTAGGAACTGTCCACAATATCCAAGTGAAATACTGATTTAGGCAGCTTGATACTCGCTGACATTACCAATAAAGGGATCTATTCATTTGTTTTTTTATTCTCTAATAAAGACAATTTGGGCTGGTAAAATCTTTTGCCAAATAAATGACAGTTTTAAATCCAACTTAGGAACTGTAGGTTTCAATTCCTTAAAAGTTGTCGGAGAACAAAAATAAAAAGACACCTGCCATGATATACCTGCTAGGTTGGGATCCGTGTGAAAGGAGACTCTAATTTCATTTTTAACTCATTTCAAAAATCTGAATTTTATATTTAGAGATCAGCTAGTATTCCACTGTTCTTTTTCACTTCTATCAGTCATGAAATGGCAACTTTAACAAAGAACATAATGGTCTATTTTGACATTGGGAATAAATTCACTCAAAATGAGTGTTGTGAATTTAAAGTTTAGAACTCTTTTACAGGCAGTCATATGTTTTAGTAGATTTTTAATGAAATTATAATTTATACAAGTGTTATTTATTTTTAAATTACCCATCATATTTTAAATCTATGTAATAATGAGGTATTCTGTGAGGATTTCATTGTTCTTAAAAATTGCAATAGTTCATTTCCTATTTTTCTTTTTTCCAGATTAAATAAATCTATGTTATTTAATATTTTCTTCTATATTTTGTTTTATCTTGATTTATTTATGTTTTATATTAATTTCAAAAGTGGCATTCCTTTTCAGTGTTCTAATACAGAGGTAAACATGGTCTTCTATAAGAAAAGGTAATTGGCTTTCAAAAAGTGTATCTATAAAATTGGTTAAATAGTGAAATATTCTTTATTATTTACCTGAAATGTATAATTAGATTTAGATTAAAGAAAATGAAATCCATAAGGATCAATAACTTTGCCAAGTACTTTAATGTCAGTATAGCAAACTTTGGAATCAGATAGGTTCGGGTTGGAATCCTTTCTCTGCTCATTTTAGCTCTGTCATCATGAGCAAGTTGTTTACCCTCTTTACTTCATTTAACCATTTAAATTCTGTATGTTTCAGTTAATTCATCTGTAAAATGGGATAGTGACAGTTCCTGATGCAGAAGTGTATTTGGAGAATTTAATAAGATAATTCATGTACAATTAAAGCATAATGCCTGACACAATATAAATCCTCAATAAAAGTAGTTATTATTATTTAAAATTAAGTTTCTTTCTATCATTGCTGTAATCCAATTGTCAGTACCAGGATACAAATTCAAAGGAATATATAGATTCCTTTTAGTAGATTATCAGTACCCAGTAAGTAGCTATAATGAGTACCTCCTTAATCTTACCTTATTTTGCAAAGCAGTGACTCTCTTCAGTCTTCAGTTCCTTATTTGTTGTTGTTTCCTTAGGTTTCTGGGCCCATATTTAATCACAGATGATGAAACAAGTCCATCATCTATGAAATCATTTATGCTGAGGCATGGTTAAAACAAATCAGCAATTTAGTACAGAATCACACAATGGCTAATTGCTTGCAGCTTCAGAACCATAATGAGTTTACTTATTGAGGTAAAATTAAATTAAATTTAATTTTATTAAATTAATGTGTGCTTGTGTACTCTACCTATATGTTTCCATGTTCCTGTCTGTCATGATGAAAGTAAGTTTATTCCAGTATTTTATTCATAGAAAGCTCATAGACTTTTTAAGGAGTGCCTTTTCTACAAGATAAAGTTCCACATCTTTGGATGAAAACAAGCCTCAGCCCAAATTTTATATTTCTGAGCATCATGGGATGCTCTCACAATTTTCAGAAATTTTTTAAAACTAAAAAATTTTTTTAAGGATACCTTGGTATCTTGAAAAGTTTGACTTTTTATCTTGCTTGGATATTATAATATTAAAATAAAGGCCAATACTTTTTATGTGCATACTGTGAATATTTTACATAGATGTCTAATTGTCTATGATCATATTATATAAAATTGTTATTTGTAGACAACATCATATTCACTAGGCAGGCTGGCATTGTGCATAATGATAAACAGAATTCAGGCAGGTATACATTGAAGTCATATTTCTGCCATTTACAAGGTGACTAATTTGGGGTGAGTTATCTAACATCTCTGAGCTACACTTTCTTCATCTATATAGTGGAAGTTAAAAAAAAAAAAACTATCTCTTTGGGTTATTACACAGATTAAATGAGATAATACAGATAATAATAACACAAGGGCTCGTAATAATGTCTGACCCTCAATAAGTGCTCATAAATTCTAGCCTTTGCTGTTGTTTATAATTGTTCTTGCTGTTGTCCACCTATACAATTAAGTAGGCTATATTGGGAAAACAGTTGTACGTAACTCTTACCATTACATGAATAATGCATATAAAAAACATGTAAAGTACAGTGCTCAGTAAATAGAAGGTGCTTAACAAACTGTACTTTAAAAATTATCAATACTGCACATTCCTTACATATCCATAGTCTTCAGCAACTATTGATAGAGACTTACATGCCCAATCTGTGGCTGGTGACTCATAGGTGCTCACCACAAAACATTCCAGTCGTTATTTTAGAAAAATAAAATAGCTGGTTTGTTTTTTATATTTCCTTTCTATACATAGATATATATCTGTTAGCTTTCTGCAAGTCTTTGAAATAGGTGCTTTATTTATCTTGCTTATAGTCATTTCACTTCATCTCACCAGATATCATCTGCCTTTATTTCCAGCCATCATTCATTCCTCATTCATTTATTTTCCATGTGTCTCATATATTGGAATTTGGTATAAGAGTTTATGAAATGAATGAGTCACTCCTTAAATATTGATTCAAGAGGCAAGGATATGAAATTGGCATTTTGCATTTAATATGCAATGTGTTATCCAAAAGCATTCTGTGAGGCACTGATATTTGGCCATTTCTTTTTCTTGTTTAGTTAATTCACATATAGATTGTAGTTTTGGAGTCCACCAGGCATAGATTTAGCAGTAACATAGATGGTTAGTGCTATGCAGGTGCCAAATTTAAAACACATTATTCAGAGAAACAAAATGGTTTCAAATGGGAAGCACATACGCTTTGCAATATCCATGGTAAATTTCACTTTCAATCAATTTTAATATACCTAATCATGAAAATTAACTTAAAAGTACTGATATGGAGGAACTGCAATTGAAATGACATTTTTTTTTTTTTGTCTATGAGACTTTTTAAATGATCTTCACTGAATCATGCAGTTCCATATCACTGACAATACACATTACTCTCTTTCCGGACAACTAGGGAGATGGATGTGCCAACCTTTAGTTCATACATTAACTGACCCAACTGTCTGACTGAACATTGTAATGTAACTCAGAGCACTTTATTTCTCTTTCACTATGTACCACACACTGTAGTTATTTATTATCTTCCATTAGCCATATCTGCACCCTCTGGCACATGCTCAGATGAATTATGCCTGAGATTAGTAAGTAGCACCCTTTATTTTTCCACTGAAACCAAAGCTTATTGTTCTGAAGATTAACACGCCACTTCTCCAATATTGCTCACCCTTTTAGATTTTTCTTCTTATCTCAACATTTAATTAAAAGAATGTTCAAATATACAACAAAGTTGAAATAATGTTCCAGTGAATACTTGTATAACCATTTATTAGCTTTCTGCTGCTAGCTAAAACATTACTTAATAGCTTAAAACACACACACAAATTTATTACCTGAATATAGGTTGGAAGTCCAGGCACAGTATGACTGGATTCTCTACTCAGGAACTCACTGGGCTGAAATTAAGGCATGGACCAGGGCTGTGATTTTCATCTGGGGCTCAAAGTCTTCTTATAAGCATACTGGTTATTGCCAAAATTCATTTGCGGTTGTAGGACTGTAGCCTTTGTTTACCGGCTAGCTGTTGGCTGGGTTCAACTCTAGAATCAACCGACAGTTCCTTGATATGTGACCTTCAACATAGGCAGTTCTCAACAGGAATGCTTGTTTTCTTCCAAAACACCTGCTCTGCATCTCTCTGACTTCTTTTTCTTTGACCAGCTTGAGAAAACTCTCTGCTTTTAAAGGGCTCATGTGATTAGGAGACCCAACCAGGACAATCTTCCTTTTGTCATATAATATAAAATAATCTAACATAATCATGAATGTGACATCTCATAGGTTCTACCCACAATCAAAGTACAGGGGCTTAGACAAGGGTGGGGATCATTGAAGGTTAGCTACGAATTCTGCCCTGTACAAACCACCACCTATATTGTCATTAATATTTTTACAGTTTCATTGAAGTATAATTAGATATACAGTAAAATTCACCCTTACCTCTTAAACTTTAAAGCCCACATTTTAAATTAAATTTTTGTATTTTTAATATTCATTTGATCAATTTTCCCAATTATAATATTGGTATAATGGTCAAATATGTGGCTCTGCTAATGGAAAATTATACAAGTCTGTTTGTAGAAGTTGCTATAGAATTACTATTTTTTTAAACAGTTACTTTTATCAATCACTTGAAGTTTGCCATCTGACTAGACTAGACCAGGCTAAAAATGTCTCCATGTCAGACAACCACAGTTTAATGCTGGCCTAGGGGTTTTTGTTTTTTATTAATCTCAGCAAAAATCTTGAATTTATGAATAAGAGGATAGTTTGTGTATACATTTTTAATGCAGGTTACTCTGCCCAAGAAAAATGTTGCCTAGTATATATTCATGTGATGATATACAGGAGCTGATATTGAAATAGCAATGATAAAGTTGCACTGATTTTAATGGTGTGCATTTAAATATAAATGAGAATAGTGGTCCAAATAAATTCCATCATATTTTGAACAGAGTTATTATAAATTAGGGTCACCTTGCAAAAAGTAATAAAGAAGACCCATTGGCTGTGATGTTACTGAGGACTAACACAAATGAATATAGCTCTAAAAAAGAAAAAAAAAAGTGGAGATACATATCATATTATTTTTTTCTTTAACAAACTGCTAAATAAAATTAGAAAGAATAGAATGAATGCATCAACAAAGAAATGGTGTGCAGTGACTTATAAAAAACAATATACTCTTCTCAATATATCTAATCTTATCACTTACAGCACACAGGAAAGTTGTGCTCTAATGGTGTCCAAATCCAATATTTCCCATGATGAGATCTTTCCAGCTTCATAGTTAGATCTTATTTCATTTTCCACTTTTTATTTTCCCTTGTCATTTCTTTAAAACAACTGAGCATTAAAAAACTCCAGTTACAGAGAACTAAAAATTTGTTGTAACTATAAAAATTGGACATACCTGTAAGTAGAAGTCTGCTGCACCAGAGAAATGTTTATAGCAAATATATTTTGTCCCAGACATGGCAACTTATTGGCTTCTAAAAATTTTGCTTTTCCTTGGTTAGTCTCTTTTAAACTTAAGTAAGCTTTGCTTTTTAAATTGTAATTTTTATTGAGATAATTCTAGGTTTAAATGAAGTTGTAAGCAATAATACAGGGAGTTCCCCTGTATCCTTTACCTGTTTTCTCCAAAAGGTAACATCTTGCAACACTCTAACATAATATCAAAACCAAGATACGGACATTGGTACCATCCACCAAACTCATTTAGATTTTATTAGATTTACATACACTCATTTGCGCTTATGTGTGTGTGTGTGTGGTTCTGCACAACCATATCACGTGTATGTTCATGTATCCACCACCGCAGTCAAGAAACTGAACAGTTCTATCACTAAAACTTTCCCTCTTGTTGCCTTTTTATTAGCATACTCATCTCCCTCAAACCATTCCTCCCCATGCTTAATCTCTGGCAACCACTAATCTATTCTCAATTTTTATAATTTTGTGATTTTAAGAATGTGTATAACTCAAATCATACAGTTTGTACCTTTGGGTATTGGTTTTTTCAGTCAGCATAATTCCCTGGAGGTTCACCCATGTTGTTGCATGTATCAATTGTTCATTCCTTTTTATTGCTGAGTAGCATTCCATGGTATGGATATACCACAGTTTGTCTAACCATTCACTTGTTGACAGGCTTCTGAGCTGTTTCTAATTTTTTAGCTGTTTCTAATTTTTTCTTAAGTATGAATTAAGCTGCAATGAACATTAGTGTTCAAGTTGTGGTGTGGATGTGATGTAAGTTTTAATTTCTCTGAGATAAATGTCCAAAAGTGTAATTGCTGGGTCACATGTTTAGTTTTATAAGAAACTGTCAAATTGCTTTCCACAGTGTCTATACCATTTTTATTCCCATCAGCAATGAATGAGTGATTCATTTCTTTGCAATCTCTCCAGTATTTGGTGTTGTTACTATTTTTTTTTTTAACTTTAGCCATTCTGATAGATGTGTAATGTTATCTCATTGTGATTTAAATTTGTATTTCCCTGATGGCTAATTGCTATGGTATGGATGTTTGTGCCCCACCCCCCATGCATATGCTGGAATTCTAACCCTCAAGGTGATGGAATTAGGAGGTGAGGCCTTTGGAATGTTATTAGGTCATGAAGTCAGAGTCCTCAGGAGTGGAATTAGTGTCCTTACAAAAGAAGCCTGAGAAAGCTCCCTTGCCCTTTCACCATGTGAGAACACAGCAAGAAGTCACATTCTACGGACCAGGAACTAGCCCCTCACCAAACATCGAACCAGCCAAGTCTTGGACTTCCAAACCTCCAGAACTGTGAGAAATAGATATTGGTTGTGTATAAGTTATCCAGTTTATGCTATTTATTTATTGCAGCTCAAACAGACTAAGATGGTAATGATGTTGAACATCCTTTCATTTACCATCTGTATATCCTCTTTAAGGAAATGGCTGTTTATATCTTTTGTTCGTGTTCTAAATGGATTGCTTGAGAATTTTTTACTGTTGCATTTTGAAAGCTCTTTATATGCTGTAGATACTACTCCTTTGTCAGATGTATGAATTGCAAATATGTTTTCCCAAACCATAGGTTGTATTTTCATCCTCTTCACAGGGAAAACATTTAAAATTTTGATGAAATCTAATTAATCAATTTTACTTTTAAGGAATGTGCTTTTGGCAGTTCAATTTTTAATTTTTTGAGGAATCTCTATACTTTTTTCCATAGTGGCTGCACTAATTTACATTACCACCAACAGTACATGAGGATTCCCTTTTCTCCACATCCTTGCCAACACTTGTTATTTGTTGTCTTTTTGATAATAGCCATTTTGATGCCAAAACTCAGCCTCTGTGCACTGGTGCCAAGTTGAATCTTGGAGACAGAGTTTTGGGTGAAGTAGAAAAGAATAGCTTTATTGCTTTGCCAGGCAAAGGGGGAAACTGTGGGCTCAAGCCCTCAAAACTGTGTGTCCCAACCTGAGGGGATTTGGTGAAGAGTTTTATAGCAATGGTTCAGGGACAGTGTTGCTGGTAAGGAACAGGGTATGTGCAGGAACTGCATTCCTTTAATCTGGCCTCAGGTGGTCTCCTGATGAGCTTCTGTGGTTCTCGATATTATCCAAACTGTGACCTTCTCTCTGGAATGAAGAATGCTCATCAAGTAGTTAACATCTTCCATTTGTTGGGGATTTTAGTTCTGCAGAAGAGCTCAAAGAAATTGTTATGTATATCCCTTGAGGCAGAACCAGGACCCTGTCCCAAGGCTGCACTATTGTTTCTTTTTTAAAAAAAAATACTTTTCAACATACACTATTTTATTTAGTATTTTTATAAGAATGTATGGTATAGTATACATGCTTTTTACAGATACATAAGCTGAGGGTCAATGAAATTATATAACATGTTTAATATTAGTAGTAAAAAGTAGTGGGAACAGGACTAAATTCCAGCTGACTTTAAACACTTAATCTGCCTCACCTCACTACTTTGATCTCACAGATATGATAGTGGTTTAAAGGTAATTTAAATACTAAAGCTGAACAGATATGGCCTGTGGCCCAGCAATCCCACTTCTAAGTTATATACAACACAGAAATGTGTACATACATTCACCCAACACGTGCACATATATACGTAACAGCATAATTTACAGTATGGAAAAGCTAGAAATAACCTAGATTGTCCAACAATAGAATCAATAAATTGCCATATATTCATCCAGTGGAATATAATACAGTGCAAAAGTTAAATTATTGGCACAATTTTCCCAACCACATGGGAAAATTGGACAAACCAAATGATGTTGAAAGAAGCCATTCAAAAATAAAGAGTACGTGGGCTTCCCTGGTGGCGCAGTGGTTGAGAATCTGCCTGCTAATGCAGGGGACACGGGTTCGAGCCCTGGTCTGGGAAGATCCCACATGCCGCGGAGCAACTAGGCCCGTGAGCCACAACTACTGAGCCTGCGTGTCTGGAGCCTGTGCTCCGCAACAAGAGAGGCCACGACAGTGAGAGGCCCACGCACCGCGATGAAGAGTGGCCCCCGCTTGCCGCAACTAGAGAAAGCCCTCGCACAGAAACGAAGACCCAACACAGCCAAAAATAAATAAATAAATTTTAAAAAAATAAAATAAAATAAAATAAAATAAAGAGTACAGTATGATCCCATTCTTATAAAGTACCAAAATAAACTAAACTCTGAGGAAGTGGGTGGGCTACAGCAGGATGTTGGGTTCTGGATGCTACTTCTGTGTGATTTATTGACCCAGGTTATGGTTATGGAACCCCCAGGGTGTGTTCATTTTGTGAAAATTCTTCAATTTATAATGTTGCACTATTGTTTCTTGACTGCCCCTCCCTTGTCTCTGCATCCCCTCCCTTCCCTGATCAGCAACTCTTTGAACCTGCCCTTTGGAACACAGGGAAGGTCATGGAGGCTGAAACCTACTCCCTACAAACAAGAAACAGGAGACTCAGAAAAGCTTCCATGCCCGGGAGACCCACATGGTCCTGCTCGGTTTCAAAATGCTTTTTCTGCATCAGTTGATAGGACCATATGATTTTCCTCCTTAGACTGTTTATATGCTGGATTACATTGTTTCTCCAGTGTTGAACAAGTCCTGCACACCTGGAATGTTCTTGGTCATGCTGTATAATTATTTTTATACACTGTTGAATTTGATTTGCTAATATTCTGTTTAGGATTTTTGCTTCTACACTCATAAGAGATATTGGTTAGTAGTTTTTTTATATTGTCTTTGTCTAACATTGGTATCAGGGTAATAATAGCCTTATAAATGAATTGGGAAGCATGCTTCCTCTTATTTTTCTTGGAATAAAGTTGGAATCAACTCTTCTTTAAATGTTTGGCAGAATTCTCTAGAATTTTAACTGTACCACTGTATTTTTTCAGCTAACAGAACTTTCTCCCTTCACTTGACTCTTGTTTTGATATATTCTCATTCCAAGGAAATGCACTTACATTAAATTCTGCTTATTTTAGCCATGACCTCGTTTAGAGAAACAATGAGACAATCCTGATCTTTTAATGTTGATATGCTACAACCTGGAAACATGTCTTTGTGATGAACAAAAATGTCAGAGTGGTAACTCACCTACAAAGAGCATACTATTAAGATAAAACTTTTGGAGATTATCAAGCAGGGCTGACTGAAATTCACTTTCTACCCTTTCTTGGGGTAAAAGAAAATAACTAAGGTTGCCATAATTGTGAAAGAAAAAAAAATGTTTGATGGCCCCAAGGGTTAATTTGACCTTAACTGAAATTAAAACAGATTTTGTTAGAGCATTTCTAATGATTTAACATTTGTTTTGGCTTATGGTATCAAGCATAGTTCCTGTAGCCCATTTTAAAGTTTTGTTATCTATCTGTATAGTACTAGTTATGAAATATTTTGCTTTCTGCTGTTTTTTGCTTGCAATGATTAATTCCTAGTCAGGTGATGAATGTGAATTAAGGGTGGCAATTACAATTTCTTTAATCACTTAATAATGTGGGTCCAGGGTTCAATTGAGATTTTAGACATATATCTAAAGGAATTATACTGAATTTTCTATTAATCACTGCATCTTTAGTGCTGACAAGGTCTCTTTCTAACAATAGATCTAATCATTTCAAGATGAGCCACAATTAGAATGAATATGATAAAGATCTCATCATCTGGGCCAAGATTCTGATCCCATGAGCCCAAGATAGAAACCTCTGTTTCATTACTTAATTTAACATTAAGGGCCATGCATTAAGTCTTGTGGCTCTGGAGATTTATAAATGTTTAAAGCCCTTAATAAACTTAGCTTTTTACTTTTGGACCACAGTCACTAGCTGAATAAAATGTTTGATTTTTTTTTTTAAACTGGGACTTTATTTTATATGCTTCAGGCAAACTAGATCAGTATTATACAGTTTTCTATAATTCATTTTCATAAGGTAGTGATTTACTTGTGACCTCAAAGCAAAACTTTTCCCTCTCACAGTCTTTTACTACCATTCAAGGCACTTTCGTATATATCAGAAATTAATTCATTGATCATCTCTAAGTAATTTTTAGTAGCTGACTTGGTCAATAGATTGTAAGATTCTTCCTTGTTTGTTATAGTGTACTCAAGGTTTCACAGTGCCTGGTTAAAATAAAGGATGATGATGTTGATATTAACAATAACAGACAGAGTTTGTTGAGAGCTTACTATATGATGGTGTTAAGTGCTCTACTGTATTAACTCAATTAGCCCTCACAAACACTCTATCATAGTACTGCTATTTTTATTCTTGGTGTTTTACAGATAGACAAGCTCAAGCACCAAATAGAGTATTCAAGCAGCTGGCCCATGGTCAAACAGTTAATAAGTGGTAGAGCTGAGTTTTGAGCCAGGCAGTCTACTTCCAGAGCCCATGATCCTAAGTACCATGCCTGTCACATAGTAGATGCTCAATAAATATTTGTTGACTGATAAAATTCTATAGTTAAAGCTCCCAAGAATTACAACTCTCTCACTCTTCTAAAAATACTAACGATAAATAACCAATCATAAAAATAAAAGTGTCCTGAATACAGAGCTCTGCTGAGAATAAATGCAGCCAGAGAGATAAATGGAACCATCCCCTGTTTTATGTTGAACTGGAAGCTGAAAATAACAATGTCAATGTAGTAAATTGGAAAAGAAATGAAAATCTACATGATAGATTCACAAAGCAGTAAAAAATGTACAAGCTTAAAATATTTTAGATACTTTAAGAGCTAAATTCTGGGAAGACGCCTGAGGCGGATGAGCCTCTAGGGGAATGAAATACCTTTTTAAATAAAGCTCAGACCCTATCTTATGCAGTTTTAATGTAAGTCTTTGATAATTCAAGACTTTATGGATCACTCAGGAGGAGTGCTTTTATTTCTGTATTATAGAAATCTGGCAGCATCATAGATATTGGAGTCTAGCTATGGTAAGTATTCAGTTGTGTGTTTAATTAATATTCACTTTATATCTCTGCTAAAGCTATAACTAAATGTTTAGAAATTATTCTCTGGCAAATAAAATTATACAAGGATACCTCTATTATTGAGGGAAAAGCTGCCAAACTATTTTGAGATCACAAGTATTGTAATTATCTATATTCTTGTCTCTGTTCCCTTATGAAGACTATAATCTCTGTAAGGGCAAAGATGATTATTTCTATCTTGGCAATCGCTGTTATCTTAGTAACTAGCCTGGTGAATGAGTGAATGAAGAAGTTAGAGGTGATGGAGGAAACAAAAGTTCATTCTAGGCTGTATTTTCCCAGCACTGTCACACTGGGTAGTCCTTCTTACCTTGAAGGGGAACTAGATAGTGAATCCTTGGTCTTTTCTCCACAAATAAGATGCTCTCCTTACATATGATGCATCTGACTTAACCAGATGGAAACTGAACAAAGAATTAAAATGTTTGAATTGGAAAATTGGTCAATTATACAATTTAGTAGTTTGCCTACATTATAGAAAATAAACTAATACTAGAGGCTCCAGATTATGCAGCTGGCCATGTTACTTGCATATGTAAAAACATTGAATATTCTGTTAATATAAATGTAACGGTAATTTTTGAGGGAAAATTAACTTAGAGAAATCCAGTAGGTAAATACAAATGTAACTGCCTAATGTTAAAATCAATGCAAATGGCGACTTTATAGAAACACATCTGAATGTACTTTCTCTAGCATAGAAAATCATTAGTTAGGAAAGAAAGTACTCTAGGGGATATATAATATCTATCTATTTGGAATTATTCATACATATTTGAAACATTATTCATCATCTAATTTATTTATTGCTAGATATTGTGGCACATAGAAAACTTCTAGTAGTATAATATTTATTTTTGATGCATTTCTACCTAAGACATACAACAGGCTTGGGTGAAAAGAATATTTCCTTCCTGATTCATGCAATTTTGGCACATAGTATAAATCTCTGAACCTCAGTTTCCACACATATAACATTAGCATAATTGTATTTATGAACTATTCTAAGGATTAATTCAGATAATGTATACTAAGTAGCTAAGAGAAAGTCTGATTCATAGGACACTTAAAAATAGTAAATGTCCAAAATAGTTGGGAGAGAAAAAGAAAGAAGAAAAGAGGGATGGGAGGAAGAGGATTTTATTTGACCTTCAAAATAATCTCTAAGGGTAGGAGAGCTATGAATTGTTATTGTTATCTCCATTTTACATATCAATAAACAGATTCAGAGAGCTCAAAGGACTTGCTCAGGGTCACACAGCTCTTTGCTCCCTTGTGATATGATAGTATTTTATTCATCTGCCCATTACAACGCTTAAAATGTAATACTGTAATTATCCATTTCTACCTCTGGCTTCCCTAATAAACTGTGAGATCCTTTTGGGCAAGGGCCTTATCCCATTCATTTTTCTATAATTTAGAAAATTTGTACATAGTACCAAATAGGCTTCTGCTAAATGTTTCACAAATGAGTGAGTGATCTGGAACTGGAACCTATGTCACATTATTCAAAACCGGATATTCTATTTCTCTTGTACCATATGCTTACTTATAATCATCCCAGTCCTCCAAAAACTTACATATTATATGAAATATAGTGATTTGTGTTCAGTAATCTTTCAATGCATTTTTGGTTTGATAATCATAAAACAGAACTACCTATTTTCTCTCCTAGGGTATTGTTTTCCTGAAATGGGAGCATATCCCCTTCGCTAATTGTATTTTTAACTAGGACTGCCATAAATTACCAAAATATTTGGTTAACACAACAGAAATTTATTCTCCCACAATTCTGCAGGCTAAAATTCTGAAATCAAGGTGTCCTCAGTGCCTCTGAAAGCCCTAGGGAAGAATCTTTCCTTGTTTCTTCCAGCTTCTGTGGGCACCTGACAATCTTTGGCATTCATTAGCTTGTAGCTGCATCCCTCTAGTCTCTGCTCCACCATCACTTGGCCACTTTCTTTCTGTCTGTGTGTGTCCTCTTCTTACAAGGACACCAGTCTTTGGATTGAGGGCATCCCTAAATCCAGGATGATTTCATCTCAAGATCCTTAACTAACTAACATCTACAAAGACCCTTTTTACAAATAAGATCAAATTTTGAGTTTGGAGTGGACATGAATTGTTGGAGGACACTATTCTATCCACTAAAGCTATTATGCTTCATTTGAGTTGATAGTATTAAGACAAGCTTAATGAAATCTCACAAACCTAAAAGCAATGAATTCAACTGGGGAAAAAAATGAAGGGCTTTGAGTTTCAGTTTTTTCAGATGATTTGAAATAAAGTTGAAAATTCTACAGAAAATGCACTAAAAGTGGAAATTCAGTATGGAATTGCTAGAGGAGTTTGAAATAGGGGAGAATATATCAGTAATCAGCTAAGAGCTGAAGAAAACTATATGATGATCCCAGAAGAGAAGATTTTTCCCACCTAGGAAATAAGCAAGAAGTGATAATGGGTATCAGACAATTATAATAACTTAGTCTGCTGTAAGCTAGGTAATATTAGATTAAAACTAAAGTTGAAGGATACATTAAAATGAATGCAACTATATCTTAGGTTCAAGTCACAATCAGGAAGTCATATGCTTAACTAGTACCTATGTGAGACCACTATATGAGAATTTAACGTTCACTTGAATCGATGCTAATGAAATAATGATACTGTTTTAAAATACCCTTTTGTTATCTCAGAGTTTGATATAAAGGCAGGTGCATAGGTCACTTTTAAATTTTTATTTCTTATCATAGATCTAGTTAGTCATGCTTTCATCTAATATAAAAACCAGGCATTCACAGAATCAAGCAGTCTGGTAGCTACTGCACATTAAAACAATGATTTCCTTTTAGCAAATAAGAAAGATCATTTGTATTCTGATGTTTATTCTCATAATCACTTTATTACTTTGATGTTCATTTTGTAAACATCTACAAGCTTTAATAGATGCAATGCAATATTCTCAGTTTTACATTTCACAAGAATGACACGTTAGGATGATCTGTAATTTAAAGTGATATTGGAGACAATTGCATATGTCTTTAGCAGCAAACAGAGGTATCTTTAAGCAAAATTCAAACAATTAAAAATGAAACACTGTTTTGACTGACATGCAATATTTTAAGAAAGCAGACGTGTCTGTCACATTGATTTTGTTATTGTCACAGTATAAGAATGTTTCAGGGCAAGAGTAGGGTTTTGAATAAACCAGAAAGATTATGTGAGAACAAGTGTAATAGTATTCTAACTTAACCCTGCCTTCTCATAAGAAACTGTGAATTTGGTATCATCCATAATATTCCGCTTCTATGTCATTTTGAGAATATTTTACTCTTGTTTAGCTTTGTTAGATCAATTCTAGTATCAATCTTGAATAAAGCATTGTTTTTTTCCCCCCTTAGTTTGACTCTCATTCTGGTACTCTATATAATCTCTGCATGTTCCAAATCCAACGTTCAGCACCCATGAAAAAATCATTTCAACTGGATTTAATCAGTACTCTCAATCCCTTTCCCCCATATTCAGCAAATGCAATGTCATTGTCCCATGATATCCTATCATGATATCCTATGTGTTCTTGTCCCATGATATCCTATGTGTCCCATGATATCCTATGTGTTCTTCCCATGATATCCTATGTGTTCTTCCAACTGTTTTATCAGACTTTTAACAGTGATATACTATAAGGTAGGTGGATTTGAATAAATAATTTGACAAACATTTTTAAAAGTTTCATTAACTTTAGCAGAGGGAATTTCCTTAATGTATTTCAAATTATATGTAAATTCATATCAAGAAATAGATAACCTTTCAACCCTCTCAACGGATGGGTTTGGCAATCTATTCAATGGTATCTTAGTAACAGGGAATAGTACATTAAGCTCACATAGTAGAATAGTTCATGCTACATAGTTTTATTGATCTAATTAAAATAATTTTGGACTCCAGTGTATAGTTTTAAAAATATTTAGATAGGAATTTAATTCTAAGTATTCTAATATTTAATTCTAAAGTTACAAATAAATTACCTTGATGGCAAGGATGTGGAGAAATTGGAACCCTTGTACACTACTGATGGCAGTGTAAAATTGTGCAGCTGCTTTGGAAAACAGTCTGGCATTTCCTCAAAAGATTTAACATAATGTTACCCTATGACCCAGCCATTCCACTCGTAGGTATATACCCAAGAGAAAAGAAAACACATGTCCATGCAAAAACTTCTGTATGATGTTTATATTAGCATTATTCATAATACCCAAAAGGTGTAAGTACCCAAATCCCCATCAATTGATGAATGTTTAAACAAAATGTGGTATATCTATACAATGAAATATTATTTGGACATACAAAAGGAATGACTTACTGAAACATGATGCAACATGGTTGAACCTTGAAAACATTATTATAAGTGAAAGAAGCCAACCACAAAAGACCACATATTATATGATTTTATTCATAAGTCCAGAACAGAGAAATATACAATAAAAAAACAGAAAGTAGTTTAGTGGTTGTTTAAAGCTTGGGAGAAGTGAGAGGTTAAGGGGTGATAGCTAAAGAGTATGGGGTTTCTTTTGTTTTGTTTTGTTTTATGTGTTTAAAAAAAATTTATTGGGGTATAGTTGATTTATAATATTGTGTTATAGGGTTTCTTTTCGAGGTGATGAAAATGTTCTAAAATTCAATATGGTGATGATTACAGATACCTGTGAATATACAAAAAAAACTTTGACTTTATACTTTAAATGGATTAATTCTATGGTATGTAAGGTATATCAATAAAGATGTTAAAACAAAACACCAGTAATAAGAGCTAACATATATATACTATTCAAAGTGCCAACTACTGTTTGATGCCCCTAGTTTACTGATTTAACCCTTGTAACAAATACTCTGGAGTAGGAACTCATATTTCTCTATTCTACAGATGATGAAACTAAGGCAAAATGACAAGAAGAAACATGCCTGGGGTCACATAGGTAATAAGTGATAGAGACAAGAGTTGAATCCAGTCAATATAGCTCCAAAATTTGTGCTTTTCAGTAAGATTCATAATCAATTATTACAATCTAGCTCTAATTATCTATGTAATTAAATAATAGAGGAATATCTTGTTATTTGATTCAGTCTATAAATATTTATTGTAGGTCTCCTTAGTACCAGGCACTTTTTTAGGCATTGAGAATA
Source organism: Eschrichtius robustus (assembly GCF_028021215.1). Classification (NCBI taxonomy): domain Eukaryota; kingdom Metazoa; phylum Chordata; class Mammalia; order Artiodactyla; family Eschrichtiidae; genus Eschrichtius; species Eschrichtius robustus. Next base: position 81,604,200 of record NC_090845.1, read on the forward strand.
TAGCAGAATTCCAAACTCCAAAATGACAAAATGCCTGCTGCCACGGAGCTTACATTCTAGAACTTTAGAATCCAGAAGATCTGGATTGAAACCTCAGCTCTATACCTTACAAGTAGAGTGATTAAGTAAATTTCTTCATCTCTTTGATCCACATTTTCCTCTTTGTAAAATGGAAATGAAAATTTTCTCACATCAAAGTGTCACTATAACAATTAAGTGAGATGATATTTGTCACTATAACAATTAAGTGAGATGATATTTGTAAAGCATTTACTAAAATGCTTCATACTCAATAAATGAAAGGTGATGATAGCAGTGGTAGTGATAGTTGTAGTAATAGTATTCCTGTCATTGTCACAATCATCACCTTCATCATCATTAAATGTAGCTAATGCCTTGGATTCAGTGTAGGAGGAAGATATAGCCTTCTAAACTTTTGCTTCTTGAATAAGTTCACATAGCTCCTTGTGAACCCAGGACTGAAACCTGAATCTTCTGATTTCAAATTTCATATTCTCTTTACTGATGTATTGAAACTATGTATACAATTTTTATACCAGTCTCAAATTTAGAAAAAAGAGAATAAGACAATAAAAATCCATAGATACGTTCCCTTAAATGTGTTCTTTTGAAATGGTGATTTACATTTTAGAGAGGAAATAGATAGTAAACAAACATGTTGAGAAGGACTTTTAGGCTTACTATTATTATTAGCTTCACCAGTATCTTTCCTTTAAAGCCAACAACACTCTAAGTTGCTAACTGAATAAAGTTCTGAAATACAATGTCACATGTACCAGCCTACTAAAAAAAATAAACTAGGCTGTGGTAGTTATATGGAGATTTAAGCCAAGTAAAAATTACACTTGAAGTTCTGATATTTTTAAAGCGTAGATTAGGGGGAGAGGTTGGATATTCCACATGGTATAGTATTAGAAACCTGACTCCATAGGCTTTTAATTTTTTATAAACACACATGCACACACAGCGATAAAAAACCTTCTTCCCCAGTTTTTTCTATCTGTTAGACAAATATTTATTCGGGATCTGCTCTGTGTACTATTTTCATTTGACCATGCCATTCAGAAAAGGTACCACCACAACCCTGCTGGTGTCATTGAAAGTGCTTTTTGTTAAATCTTGACCACTACTGGACATCTCAAGTTGTTATTGCACCTGATCCAGCTGACAAAAATTTAGTGATGTTGAATGGACCTAGAGATTATCATACTAAGTAAAGTAAGCCAGACAGAGAAAGACAAATATCATATGATATTGCTTATATGTAGAATCTAAAAATAAATGATACAAATGAACTCACATACAAAACAGAAATAGACCCACAGGCATAGAAAACAAACTTATGGTTACCAAAGGAGAAAGGTAGGGGGGACAAATTAGGAGTTTGGGATTAACATATACACATTACTATATATAAAATAGATAACCTACAAGGACCTACTGTATAGCATAGGGAATTATACTCAATATTTTATAATAACCTGTAAGGCAAAATAATCTGAAAAAAATAGATATATATGTATGTATGTCTGAATCACTTTGCTGTTTTCCAGAAACTAACATTGTAAATCAACTATACTTCAATTAAAAAAAGAAATTTAGTGATGGTTGATGCTTTATTGAGTGATAATCGTAATCAGCTTTTAAAATAAAGCTGTGCTTATCAAGTGCATTATCTCCTGTACACATTCTGTTCTATTTCTTTCCTAATCAGCAGGCAGAGTAGTGAGTTAGGATAAGCTCTGGTGTCTTTGTCCTCTAATAAGTGTCTTCCTCTTTCTGTTACCCGTGTTTAGAGATGTGGCTGCCTTGACTTCTGACTCTAGTCTTGTTCCCTTTACTCTGTCATTAGTCTTAGTGATCAGAAATTCCTAATGGTTGTGTTCAAGAGGACAGCTGCTCTGTAAGCAGCAGCAATACATGAAGGCAGAATGAAGGTAACAGCTGTACTGTACACAAGTCAGAAAAGGAAAAGAGAAGTAGTAAACTTGGAGATGGGTAAAAGAAGGAGTTAGGATTTTTCAGAGAGACTGCACAGAGGCAATATTCTTTTGGGTTAGAGACTTCTTCTTGTGTTGATCCCACCCTTTGTCCTTGTTGTGTTCATCCTGAATGCACAGGCCAAAAACAGACAAAGCTGAAACAAAAGCACATAGATATTGAGGAATACCAAAATCATTTGATCTTATTTCTTCCAATTATACTGACACAGCTACAGCCTCAGTGTATACTTGAATAACTCTTCACTGTGGTGACTTATCTGCCACCACACTCTACTGGGTTAACTCTGTATGATACAGAAGAGAGCTGACTAAAATTTGAGGATGCTCTCCTAGTTGGATCATCCCCTTGATATTAACACACTTTACTTCTCTTGTATGCTATATCTTGGCCTTCTTTTTCATTAGAGTCAATCAGCTCTATCAATCTAGGAAATTAGATATAATAGGAGAAATGTTCATTTATTGGCAGCAAGAGTTAGAATTTATTCACTCCTAGAGGTTAATAAGAACGTATATGAAAACTACATGACTAATGTATACTATAGAAAATTCTGAGCCCATAACATTCAGACTGGTGAACTTTTCTCCCTACCTCACTATATATAATTTAGTTTGGACAGTGATTTTGTTGATATAATTTTGGCCTCTTGGGGGTCATTTTTAAAATAAGGGGATAAAAATCCATGTCTCCATTAAAATAGAAATTGCTTTTCAGCATGTTTTTTCCCTTTCCAGAATTGATTTTTTTTTAATGTTTCTATCATCAAGTCTGGTATCAATTTGCCAACCTACTCACATGCCTGCCAATATATTTCTGTGCTTTCTTTTAATTCTAATGCTTGTCTAGTTGTCATGAGATAGGGCCCACTTATGGTGACAGATTGTGTTCTGTCTGTGTGGTGTGGAAAATGCAAAGACTATCATTTTAATATTTCCCACTTGATCTATTTTAAACTTTCTCAATAGAAATTCTCAAACAAGGGCAAAAGGAGCACAGCATAGGCAATGCTCTTAATTAAAATATATAATTTAGGGAAATAAACACATATTCTGGAGTTGTCTTTTTTCACTGCAACGGTAAAGAGGTGCTCTCAATATGTTGACTAACCTTAAATATTAAGGCATTACTTTTTCAATAATTCACTAATTTACCAAGAGAGATATAATTAATATTTTCACATCTTCACTTGTCTTGCTAAGGATTTTGCATTGCTCAGTAATAAGTGGTAAAACATCTAACTAAAATCTACTGTGATTTTACAGTAAATTCTAATGGAGGGAATATAAAAAGATCTATCGTGGTTCTATAAAATAAAGAATGGTATTTTTTAATATTATATTCTTAAATATGGGTAAAGTTTTGAGGGATTTTTTGTCCATGATATTATTTCTGTTGGAAAGTTAAAATTTTTAACCTGTTATTTAAGAATTATCATTCATAATAAAGAGAGATGTAAATACCAATTGTTTAAAGACATTAAAATCCAAGGACACTTTCGTGAAAGAGATTATTCAAGGCATTATCCTCAGGCTATGCCTTCACAGACGAATAGAATTCTAACACTGAGCCATTGACGGCTGAATTTGATCAACACATAAGGACAATAAGAATATCTTAGGCTAAAAATAATTACCCAAAGTGGAAAGAAAAAAACACACTTTGATTTCCTTAGATAATAGAATTGTGACCATGTCTGGATACTTTCCTCAAAAGTCAATTTTGGAAACTCAAGTTATATTAATATGACAGGAAAAAAACTATACCCTTTTTGGTCTGAGAATAAGTCATTGGATAACAAAATATAGAGCCTTTGTTTTGTTTCAAGGCAAATTATGCTCAGAGACTGAGATTATCTTTGCCAATATTTTATTTAACACAGGTCTACTGTGGGAATTATAATTTCACAAGCCAATAGCATATAAGATAATGTCCCTTAATAAGCCAATAGAGAAATAACATACTCCAAACCAATGATTGATTAATTACACTATTGTTCCAGGCAAAGGGCACGATGAAAGGAATAAAGTCCAAATTTAGTTGTGGTGTACCTTTCTGTTGCAGGAAGGGAGACCCCTTCCAGGGCCTAGAGTGGGCTCTTGTCAACACTCGCAAATGAATTGTCCAAGGAGACACATGTACTGACAAAGCAAAAGATTTTATTGGAAATGGGCACCCAGGCAGAGAGCAACAGGGTAAAGGAACCCAGAAGAACTGCTCTGCTACGTGGCCTGCGGTCTCAGGTTTTATGGTAATGGGATTAGTTTCCGGGTTATCTCTGGACAATCATCTTGCGTGGCGCATATTTGATCTGACTCAGGGTCCTCCCTGGTGGCGTTCACATCTCTCAGCCAAGATGGATTCCAGTGTGAGGGTTTCTGGGAGGTGGGCAGGACATGTCGTCTCCTCCCTCCTTCTTTTAGCCCTTCCCAAATTCTTCCAGGTTAGTTTTACAAGACATACTATGGGTTGGCATGTCCTCCCTCCTTTGGCCCCTCCCGAATACTCCTGGTTAGTTTTTGGTGGCAGCACCACATTCTTCATCGAGACCTCCTGTTGCAAGACAACTCAGGCAAGAGGTTATCATCATGCCTGGTCAAGGTTTCAGTCAATGATTCCCTGACATTTCTATGAGCTGGTTCTCGGGAGAGAGAGCTTAGTCAATTGAGAGCTGATGTCCTGCTGCCAGCGCAAAGATGAAAGTCTCTTGTTGTAGAGCACATCGCTAGGAAATGAAGGCACTGAGGCTGGCAAGCATGATAATCTCCTTCCCTGGGGCTGCTTCATGGCTTTCACCACTGCTGAGCAGAGATCCACCTTCCTAGGCAGGAGCCAATACCCCAAAGTCTTCAGAGAGCTATTTAGATGAGCAAAGAGACACCTTGCCCAGACCGAACACTCTCAGATGGTCCTCACACACTCTGGGTATTTATACTCTAATGTCCCCTTGCCATAGTTGCTTCTTCATATGTTCTTATTGATAAGACCCCAGCGGTGCCCCTCAGCAGTTGAGCTACTACTGAGTGCTTGTCAGCAACCGCAGATGTTGATGATGACATCCTGACACAACAACTTCAATACTTTTATTGAAACAAGTTTACTTATAAAAACAACTGTATTCTTAGATCAAAACAATTTTTGTCATGAACAAATAGATCTGAAATCATATCAAACCACTAAACAACAGCATTCATCCTCTTACTACATTTATTGTATCTTTCTTTGTATATACCCTTATTTCAAATTCACCTCTATCTCCTCCCCAATTTTCTCTGATGCTCAGAGAGACTTTTGCACAACTGTAGCAATGACAGGGAACTGAGATAAATTTGGGGAGTATCGTTAGCTAGAAATGTTAGACATGTGATCCTTTTATCATGTGATGTATTCATCCTCTACAATGGAGAATGAATCCAAGCGACAAATGGCCTAAATGCTTCTGGAGTTTTCAAAATCAATTTACCCCATTTCCTGAGGTTGAATGGGGGAAAAAAGAAGTCTTAAATAAAAATGAACAAAATGACTTTACCAGGATGGCTGCAAAAATTATTTAGTTGAACAGAATTGAATTAAGTTGCTCCTAAGACCCACAAAAATTAACATTTAGAGAGAGTATCCAAAGCTGTATAGATATTTATGTTTATTCCTAATTCAAGAATCTCCAACTAAACTAGCTTTTCTTTTTAAGAAATGTGTTCATGCTTGAGATAAAGACTCATCCACTTAAAAATGGTTGGAAAATAAATAAGAGAATATCTAATTGGAAATACGTCTTTTCTTGGCCAATGCCTATGTGAGCTAAGGATTTAATGACTTTTTGATGACCATCGAAGATTTTTATATGGCTCTACATATTGCTGTATGAGATTTACAATGTTATTATATCCCTTTCCTGAAACCACTGAAGAATGCAACAGATGAAAATAGTTTCATTAGAAGAACAAAACAGTGTATTATTGCACTGGGAATTTTGGCATGTTTTTTAAAAAATGTATTTGCAATAACAAATTGGAGCTGATTTTTGTTTTTGTTTTTGTTTTGTTTTGTTTTCCTTTGCTTCCTTTGCCTCCACTTTATCCTAAATCAGCGGAAATCCGAGGGAAAAAAGGTGGGAAAGGTAAGATTGTACATTTCAAAGAAAATTGATTTCAAAATATGTTGTGATAGTTTTTTCTTACATTTCTGAAGCCACAGTAGCTACTAAGTGGAGTTAAAACTGTAAGTATTTAAGATGACATATGTTGTAGTTCTGCCTTAAAAGCGCTTCAAGCTGAGCTGTCTCTACATTTTGTATCACTTACACAGTCCTGGAAGCAATTTTCAAGTCTTATTTTATTTTATTTTTCACCAACACTTTCTTTTCCCACTGTGCCAAAACAACATACCGCTGACAGCATCACTTCGTGAATATTCTGGTAATACAGTTATTTTATGATAAATTTTAACAATAAAAGGGACCATTTTGGTGTCAATTCACAATTTAACAGTGACAGCGCAAGTTAGTGAATATGAAGCATGATGATGTCTGATAAGGTCACAGAGAAAAATACCATAAACTAAACATGGTTAATCAGTAAATTGATGTTCTCTGAGAAACTGGGCTTTAGAATGTCATCTTTCAATGCAAAAAATTTTTTCTAATTGAAATATAGATGATGTACAATATTATGTTAGTTTCAGGTGTATTACATAGTGATTTGACATTTGCATACATTATGAAATGATTAACACCATGATAAGTCTAGTAACCATCTGTAACCATATAAAGTTATCACAATATTATCGACTGTATCCTTTATGCTGTATATTACATCTGCATGACTTATTTATTTTAAAACTGGAGGTTTCTACCTCTTAATCCCCTTCACCTTTTTCAACCACTTTCCTCCCCTCTGCCAACCGCCTTTCTGTTCTCTGAAGTCTGTTTTTGTTTTTTAGATTACGCATATAAGATCATACAGTTGTTGTCTTTCTCTGTCTGATTTATTTAACTTAGCAAAATACCCTCTTGATTCATCCATGATGTCACAAATGGCATGACTTCTTTTTTTTTAATGGCTGAGTAATATTCCATTATTATTGCATAATATTTGATGGACTCTTATTTGGCTTCCATATCTTGGCTATTGTAAATAATGCTGCAATGAGCATTGGGATGTATATATCTTTCTGAAATAGTGTTTTAGTGTTTTTGTGCTGGATCATATGGCAGTTCTATTTTTAATTTTGTGAGGAAACTCCATACTGTTTTCCACAGTGGCTGTACCAATTACATTCCCACCAACAGTGCACAAGGTTTTCCCTTTTCTGTACATCCTCACCAACACTCGTTATTTGTTGTCTCTTAATGATAGCCATTCTGACAGGTGTGAGGTGGTATCTCATTGTGGTTTTGATTTGAAGTTCCCTGATGATTAGTGATGTTGAGCATCTTTTCATGTGTCTTTTGAGCATCTGTATGTCTTCTATGAAAAAAATGTCTATCCTGTTCCTCTGTCCATTTTTTAATTAGGTTGTTTGTTTTCTTGACGTTGAGTTGTATGAGTTCTTTGTGTATTTTGGATATTAACCCCTTATCAGTTATATCATTTGCAAATATATTCTCCCATTCTGTAGGTTGCCTTTTTGTTTTGTTGATGGTTTCCTTCGTTATGTAAAAACTTTTGAGTTTGATGTAGTCCCATTTGTTTATTTTTGCTTTTGTTTCCCTTGCCTGAGTAAATAGACTCCCCAAAATATTGCTAAGACCTATGTCAAAGACCATGCTGCCAATGTTTTCTTCTAGGACTTTTATTGTTTCAGGTCTTACATTTAAGCCTTTAATCCATTTTGAGTTTTTGTATATGGTGTGAAAAAGTAGCCCAGTTTGATTCTTTTACATGTAGCTGTCCATTTTTCCCAGCACCATTTATTGAAGAGAATTTTTCACATTGTATAGTTTGACCTCCTTCAATGTGAAAATTTTAAGTTCTGCTCACATATATATGAACAGTCTAGCTGTCTAGAAAAATTTGGTTTTCTACCATTAAAAAAATAAACTATGTCACACATATTGTTAAATTTTAATTACCTCATTGGTTAAACTGCACCACCACTAAAAATAAACAGTTATTCAGCTGTTCACTGACATTTGTTTTCTAGAATTTATGCCTTGGTTTCTTCACCATGTTTTGAGGTTTGGAACCAAAATGTTGTCATAACTATATGCTAGGTTAAATATGAGTGTTTTTCTAGTTTGAGAGACCAAATTTTGTCTTTGAAAAATAACTTGCCAAAGGGTGGTCTAGACTATGCCAGAACCAGAAGTACTCTGTTAGCCCTGGATGGCTTTATCAAGTGTGAGAATTACCTGAAAACGGAGCCTGACTAGAATGTCAAAATGAATTTTCATTAGTGTTTGAGAGATAAACTAAAATAACAGCATTAGAGAATTTTCACTCAATATACCTTTCTGAAAGTTTTCAAATGCCTGTCTGAACCATCTTATCACTGTGACCTTGGAGTGATGACTTTTTGAGAATTAACTCCTCAGAGAAGGCAAAAGTTTATAGAAGATTTCTCCAATTAAAAGGAGGGAAGCAAGGGGAATAAAATGTCACTAGCTATGTAAAGTGAAAGAGAGAGAGAGAGAGAAGCTCTACAGATTTTAGGTGTTCTAACATTCTCAACCATTCTGGTAAATTTAGAAAAGGACCTGTTACTCAGTTATTTAAAAGTTGGAATTTTGAAGAACAGAAATATTGGCAGATTTTATCTAGTATAGTTATTCTATAAATAGAAAAGTGTTTTTGTTTTAGAAAATTAAGACTCTGTATACAGCACTCTGGGGTGAACTCAGAAAACACCTGGGTCATGAAACTTTAACATAAACCACTTCAATTGTGAATATTAAAACAGTAATATAATCACAATATAAGGAGCAATGGAAAGTGTGGTTTTTAGTGATGGATATATATATATTTTTTTGGTCAAATAAAAGCAAATCTGGACTTAGAGATTTTATTCAGAATAGAGAGAAGGCTCTGACCTCAGAAATCTGCAAGGTCTTAAAATCTAACAGAAAAAAGGTGTTTCTTTTTTTTAAGGTAAAAAGGGGTAAGCAGAGATAAGCAGAATCTTTTAAGAAGAAACTGGACAAGCCAGATAAGTGACCAGTGGGGGCCACCAGGAAAAGTGTCTTGCTGTGGTCAGCTTATTCCCAAGAGACCCTGATATAGGGGATGTGTTCCACATTTTTAGTGCTTGCTCATTCTTTGGTGGCAAGCAGAGCTCAGGAGCCTGTAGGAAGGAGAGATTCCTGAGAAAAGTTTGGTCAAGACAAAGTGTTGTAAGAAAAGGAGGGCGCCAAAGAATGGTCATATCCCAGGTTTTGGGCAAGCCCCTGGGATGGGTTCCCAAGCAAAGGTCTTTGGCTTCATGCAGGAAAGAATTCAAGAGCAAGTCAAAGTAAAGTGAGTGCTGATTTATTCAGGGAGATACACACTCCATAGATAGAATTTGGGCCATCTCAGAAGGCAAGAGGGCCCTGGGGTATGGGTTGTTAGTTTTTATGGGCTGGGTAATTTCATAGGCTAACAAGTGGGAAGATTACTCCAACTATCTGGGGGAAGAGGCAGACATTTCCAGGAGTTGGGGCACCACCAACTTTTGGTCTTTTATTGTCGGCCTCTGAACTGTCATGCCTGTGGGTGTGTCATTTAGATGTTAATGTATTACAATGAGTGTATAATGAGGCTCAAGGTCTACTGGAAGTTGAATCTTCCACCGTCTTGGACCTAGTAGGTTCTAACCAGTTTTTGTAGTATCCTGTTTTTCTCAATGGCTGTGTCATTCTTTTAATTGTTGTGCCCTGCCCACTTCTCTTCGGTCTCAAAAGCAGAGTATAAGAAAGGGACAGCTGTGAGAACTTGGTCATTTTTTCCCACTACCGTTCTATACCAAAGTAAACACAGTAAAATTAACTTACTAATATTGTGTTTACTCTGTTCCAAGCACTGTGTGTGTGTAAGTGTGTGTATACATATAAGTGCATATATGTATATATGTATACTTCTATATCTATATCTACATCTATATCTATATGTCTATACCTACTACATATTTAGTCCTATTAACTCATAGTTTAATCCTATGAACTCTTTTACAGTTGAGGAAACCATGGTACAGAGAGCGTAAGTGCTTGCCTAAGATTACAGAGCTCACCAGTAGAAAAGCCATGAGTTGAACCCAGGCAATCTGTCCAGAATAACTTTAAAAAAAAAAAAAAGAGAGAAACTTGAATCATAAAACAAATACTTCTTTTATGTCAAAATAATTGTTTTATTGTATTTTAGTAATTACCCTGAATATATTTAATGTTTTAAGATGCTTCTGGAAGAATAATATTTTTTTTAAAATTTACTTCTGTCAACTCTGATGACATAATATGGTTAACATATACTATGGAGATTAGGTCTGTCCTCTGACGCCCTTTATTTTTGGTTCTTTGCATTTATGTATACATTTGAAGGGTATTTTGGATATTAAATTCAAGAAGCTATAGACCTGAAATATATTAAGTGTCAGAATATTCATTAACTTTGGATTTACTGCAAATGTCTCCATAAAAAGTTGAATTAATCTCTTGAACTCTTGAACCTCACCTATTTAGGTTTTTTTAGTATAAATTATAAAATATTACTTTTACATTTAGTTTAATTCAGAGTAAGTGAAAAATATAAGCTTCCTGCATTTGTAAAAAAATAGGGCCGCATATTAACTTAGCTAAGAATGAAGTATCTACATGAATGCTTTATTGTCCTAAAGTCTCAAACATCAAAGTACCTAGAGTCTCAAACTTCAAAGGACCTATAATTTCTCAATGACTTCCTCAGCTATTTACATTTAAATGACTTCAGAGGCCTCACCAAACAAGACTAGTTTTAGATTCCAAATCAGAGGTTTAAGGTACAGAGATAGATAGACATGTTTTTCTACCTCTCTTTTAAAAGATTACATTTCACAGGGAAGCTAGTGGCATTCAAAGAGCAGAATAAAAGCAAATGGCACACTCCATAGTTCATTCATTCTTTAGTATGGAATGGCTAAGAGTTAATTAAGGGGAAAATACATTTCAACACATAGCCACCTGTGATTGAATAAATTAGTGATAGCAATGTTTATTTTCAACTAAAAGAGAGAAATACAATTTTTGAACCTGGTTAATATAAAACAAACATTTCTTGCTTAAACACAAACTGATTCCCTAAGTTAGTACTAACCTAAAAATTTCCACATAGATTTTATTTTTTTAAATCCCTCCCCTTTGGCTAAGCCTGAGTTTAAATTGCCCTCAGGGTTTGCACAAATGGCCATGCTTGTTAAAGAGGATGTTCACCAAAGTGCTAAACTGAAGTTGGCAGAAACAGAACTGACTGAGATTCTCAAAAGAGTATATTTCTTATTTCTTTATATTTGCCTAAGGTGAATTTACAAAGTGGCTTCTTTCAGACTAGGCTAGTTGGTAGCAGAAAGAATAGCTATAGGAAAAAAGCAAATAAAAGTCATTGCCTGTTATTGGCCTCTCTTCATCCAGACTCCTGTCATTTGTGTGACCATTTGCTCCAAGGCTACATGAAGAAGAGGGAGGCAATGAGAATGTTCAAAGGAACATATATTAAAGTAACATTTTACTGGTGTCTCCAAGCTACTTCTTCTTCCCTTATCCTATTCAACAATCCAGAAACTTTGGGAAATTTCTTCATCATAAATGGTCCTAACTGTATAATTTAGAAGTTTGAATACGGCATGGCATGTTGAGATATTTTTTAAAGGTTTTCTCTAAATGAAACTAATTCTAAGGTTACATTTCTGAAGAGATGTATCCACAAGCCTTGGCTTTAATGAAGGATTATTTTCATACATACTTTTTGCAGCATGATAATCTAGCAAATGCATGAAGCTAAATCTACAGCAGTTGTGAATGCTATTTCTTCTATACTAACCAGTTTTCCTTATCAGGCATTCAACTGAATGTTAGTAATGCTATGAGAAAGTTAAATCACATAAGAGCTCTAATTTAGCATTACCAACTACAAGCAAACCTATTTACCTTTTTCCTACGTATGTTCCCTAGATGTGATCTTCTAGGGACATTGTACTGCAGGTATACTGAGTCCTTTGGTAGTGTCTTAACAGCTTCTTATTTTGCTTTGGAATAGATTATTTAACTCAATGAGTAGTGACTGAAAATTTAGTTAGTGGCAAAAAAAGTGACAGATTTTAAAGGACATCTCTGGTTTGATTTTTGGATTCTCCTTCTATGCTTATTCAAGACTTCTGCTTGCACTGACATTCAATGTTAAAACTGTTAATGTAGTTATCACCACAAATAGATATCTGTTTTGTCTTACATGTTTGTTTTTGTTGATCTGTTTTGGATTTTGTTGATTTTTGTTGTTCGGTTTGTTGATTCTATGGCCCTTACATGTACATGTGTGCATTTCCTGGATGTTATTTTCACGTGATTACAAGGACTCCATGATTTTGAACATTGTCCTCTCTTTTTATGACCATAACTTTATTATCTGCCTTGTGTTATCTTATCTTGTGAACTTGAACTTTCCCTTCATTAGGTCCTCTAATTGCTCATCCCACTTTATGAAATTCCTTCCTGGTTACATTTCTCTCCCCATCTCATCATTACTATCCTTGGCTTTTCATTCTTGGCTTCTCACTCTGTTTATGGTGCCAATTTCCAGCTGTAGTCCTCTCACAGATTGTATTCTCCACAGGTCACTGAACACTCTTCGGCAAAAAAAAAAAAGAAATTACAAAATTGTACTCAAAATCTAGCTTACTACACATTCATAGTATTAAACTTCTACTGTGGCTCTAGGTATTGTTCAGAAGTCTTTTTATGCTCCTTTCCATTAACTTTCTATCCTGGGCCTTGAATGACTATCCCAAACCTTTTCAACCATCTTCAAATTCCTTTTACAATTTCCAACCCTGAATTACCAGCAGACGACTTTAGGTCCTACTATCCTAAGATAGAAACCACCTTTGTAACCCCAATATATTTCTGAGTTCCTGTCTAGTATCTCATTTGTTCCCTTTCAGTTATTGAAATACCTAGCTTTTTAGTCTCTTTATACATGCCACTTCCATTTTTCCTTTAAATATACATAAATGTCATTTGTCAAGGAAAATAAATATGAAATAACCACGCCCCCAAGTAGACTATATCCTCTTCAGCCATTGCTGTAATTCACTACTAAATTGAGGGAATCATCTCTCTGTTAACTGCATTTTCTCACTACATATTCCCTGCTATAATTTATTATTTTTACTTCCAATTAAAATATAACCCTTTCATCATTTGTCCAAGATCTTCTGCTTACTAGCTCCAGAATTTCTGTTACATTTGACATTTTAAACACTGCTCCTCTCCCAGTATTTCTGGAAACCTTTCTTCCATAAAGCCTTCTGTGATCTGTCCATCCATTTCTACCCATAAATATAATGTTCACAACTGGATTGTGAGTTCATGTTAATCAAGTACATATTTCTTCTGTATCTTTTCAATTCCTAGTGTAGGAGAGGAAAACTTTTCCCTTTTTCCCTTCTAGGCTCTCTGGCTGGTCTAATAATTAAACTGACATAAGATAGATTAACAGGAGAAAAACAAATTTAAGTTTGTACGTATGGGAGCTCATAAAAATATGATGCTCAAAGAAGTAACCAAAGCCGGCAGCTTTTATATCTTTTAGATAAAGAAACAATAAATTTATAAAGAATTGACAAGACAAAGGGATTTGGGCTTGGGGTAGTAAAATTAGTAAAGAAGCAACAAGGTTTTTGTATACAACTTTCTTGGCCCTGAATTCCCTGTCTCTGGTGATGAGGATCTCTATCTTTTTCCTTGTACAGGGAGGATACCTTTCACATTGGAGATTTATTTCCTGTTTTTAGGGGGAAAAAGGAAGGTCAGAGTGTTCTTCTTGCACTTGCTATTTCTTAAGTTACTTTAATTCCAAATAATCAGTACAATGAAGTAGCGTATCTTGGGGTGACCTGCCCTGAACCTCATCACTAGCACACTGTCATATTTCACTTTTTATAGACATTTAGTGTATTTGTCTTATTTTAAATTTCCAAATTTTGATAATTTAACAGAACTGACTTAATCCAAAGGAAACTGATTTCAAATTTTCCAGAATAAAATGTGAAGTATTCTACTAATGTAATAACAAATGCTCGATTATACAGGGATTTAAAAATCTTCTTTTTAGGGTCCTCTGACTTCATGTAAAACAGAAAGAAATATGTGGCACAAATGGTAAACTACTACTTAGCCCTAATTCAGGCAGTTGTAATCCTGTTCTTTAGTGTGCATAGAAGTATCCTGGGAAAATCAATGCTGAGAGGTGTCTTCTTTGTAAAACTCTGATGCTCTGAATATTTTTTCAAGTATTTTTCTGTAAGGTCCCAGGTGACTGAACTGTCCAATTTGAACTCTTTATTTTTTAAAAAATGTTATTTTTCTTTGCTCCTATGCCAAAAAAGTGGACAGAGTGTGGCTATATGATCACATTGTGTCCTTTTCTCACCCCTTACTGAAAAACTCTAAACCTCCCTTGAAAATGTTCTAAGCCTTCCTACCTACCATTGTCTCACCTTGCAGCATCAAAATTCACCCATTATATCTCTGAGAAGCAGATGTTTTCACTCTGTGTGTGGCATAGTATTGAGGACGGTCTGAAATAAAATCATACATATTCATTTCAGCTCTATGCCCTTTTCTGAATGTATGGGAAACAATAGACAGTGATATCTTAAGTAAAATAAGTCAAGGTTTTAAAAGGTTTCGAAATATATTTTATTCAAAGCAGTAGAAAAGAAGAAAGCAATTTCAAGGTTTATTTGAATAACACTCTTATGTGTATTAAATACACTATTCCCAGGTCGTTAGCTTTACAATAGTGTTAGGTGTAGTTACAGATTCAGCCTTTCGCATATGTACTCTTTCCATTTTCACAGATTGGGCAGTTTTCCATTCCTTTTTTTTCTAGCACTGTTGAAAGTCCTTGCTTCTGTTCATTCAATGCCATCTGAGTCAATACATAATTTAGAAGCCTTGTCTGCTACTGTCTATGACTAACTCAACAACTGATACATTGAAACTGATACTCCAAACTATAGAGCTCAGATTAGGATTTATACCTCTGATATCAACCAAACAATTGAAACAATTATAATTCTATTCTAAACTTAGATTTTCATATCAGAAACAGTGACATAGCTGTCTTCACTGCTGAATTCATGACACCTTTGAAATGTAAAATTCCCCTACTTTAGGATAAAATGATTAATTTTGCTTTCACCTTCTTTTGGTTTAACAGCTTTATTGGAGATATAATTCACACATTTAAAGTTTAGGTGTCTTGTTTTGTTTTTTTACTTTCCTATTTATTTACTTATTTATTCTTTTAATTGAAGTATACAATATTGTGTTCGTTTCAGGTGTATCACCTTCTTAATTCGTATCTTTTGATTTCTGAAAGTAACTCGGAGAGGAAACTTTCTTAGGCAATTTATTGGATAATGTTTTCTAATAACGTTTGCCAATATCATTGCTATAGAGATATCGGCTGACCACTCTCTTTTGGACTACTAGACAAATCATGTTTATTTCATTAAATCATATGTTTTTCTCCGTGGCTGAGCTAAGGTTTAGTTATTCTATGATCTATTGCTTTCTTGCCACCAGCAGGGGACAGATTCTTTTTCAGTTTCTACTGAATATATGTCATCTTCACATGTGTTATACCATGTTCTTTTGCAATGATGCCAGTTTTTCATAGTTTTCTAATATTCATAATTTTGTAAGCTTTATAGTAATAAGATATGTAGACTTTTCACTGAGTCTTTCAATCATCAAAAACTCCTTTATTATCTTATCTTAAATATTTATTGTATGTGTTATGTCCCTTAGGCAGTATGGTTTGAGGACTAGAACAAGCACACACTAATGATAAATTGTATAAGTAGATTGGACCCATGGAGGTGGATGAAGTTTGGCAATGCATGACAGTGCAGATTCAAATATTTTGTCTTTTTCTATGACAAAATATCTGGATTTAAGAGTGCAGTATAAGTCCTCGGTAATAGTGACTTAGAGTCATCTCTTTTCTACCAAGCAACATTTATATTGGAAGGTTAAGAAGTTTTCTTCTGAACACACATTTCTTCAGTAGAGTTAGCAACGGTTGCTGAATCAGATATTGAGACACTTATAAATAAGAATTGAGATTTTAAAGTCTCATATCTTGTGATGATTAGGTTAGATACATTATCTTTGGCATACTTCCTCATATTCCTTTACTTCTCACATATTTGCCCCTCATCATGCATTTAATTTTTAAAGTAGGCAAGTATCCTACTTAACTCTGAGGGAACTCACAGGGAAGCCTCTGAGAATTAATCATCAATTGTTATTTTACCAAAAAATTATGAATATGTTAGTCAATTTCTTAGCCCATTTATTGAGGATCCCTGTGAAACTAGTCTTCCTCATTTAGTTGAATTATTTCAAAATCACTTAAAAGAAGTTTATAGGATTAACTTTTATGCTTTAGAGACACTAAAGCATAAATTTTACAGTCTAATATTGAGATATAAAGAATTAATAGTTCAAGATGTCTTATAAGTTCCTTTAGTCTATGCCTAACACACTACTTGAAACCTAGTAAATATTTAATGAAAATTTGTCCCTTGTTTAACAAGCATATATGGAATGCCTTCTATGTATCAGACTCTGTACTTGGTAATGAAAATATCTAAAGGAATGAGATAGTTTCTTTGACCTCAAGGACCCCCTTGTATAGTAAGGAAAATAGATATGTAAACCAAAAATTCAACCTTATATAACAAGCTTAGTTTACTATAATAACCTATTTAAAATATTTTTCTTGAATAAAAATAAATTCCACTCACTTGTACTTAGGATTTCTGTCAGGCTTACTCATTTAGAGGTAAGAGCTTCCATAAATTCACTAACCTTTCTTTAAAATATAATGGCTTCTTGTTTATGTTTTTGAGCACCTATATTTTGGTCTCTTTTTAGCTTATATCAGACACATATGCCAGTGTATTTTTATTCTGTTTAAATTTCATACCCCTTCCCATTATATTTGCCTCCTCTTGGCCTACAGTATTTATCAGGTACCCTTTAACAGCTTGTATTATTATTTATGAATGAGAGCTAATGTTATCCAAATATACTTTAAACATTGATTTAGGAGTTGGGTTTTCTCTTGAAGTGCATAATGCTTCAAACAGTGTATCTCTTTACTAACATGACAGATTATCCTCCTTATTTTCTTGAAAGCAAGATGTGTAGTGGAGCAAATCTCAAATACTGACCTTCAGTCTATTCCATAGTAAGCAATTGTGAATGCAGTGCTGTAAATCTCTAGCATTAAAGAACTGTCTCTGAGATCTGTTTCATATTCTGTAATAAAGGTGATTGCTGGGAATTGTTTGTTGTGTAACTCCGGAACAGGCTGTGTATCATTTTTATTGATGAGAAGATACCATCTCTGTAATGCCTATGTAAAGTTGTCTGGGTGTTAAATTGATTTAAAACATTATGCTTTGGATTAGCCATAAAAATTGCAGTGAGTATTGCAAAACTCATTGTATTGCAAAACTCAGGAAATCCCATTACAAGACTGAGCAAAGAAGCCACCTGCAGCAGGAAAAAAAAAAAAATCACACTTCATGGCAGAAACCAATGCATTTAAACTTAGTAAACAAAAGCTGCTAGTGGGTAAGATTTTTTGGCTTTTGTTGGGCTTTGTGAAACAAGTAGATAGCAAATGCTCAATTAGTCCATTTGCTTCTCCCAATGTCCTTATGATCGTCAGTCAGCTAATGTGGCTCACTGCACAGTGATTCTTGAGTAGGGAGGGAGTTTTTCTAGTGCTTCTCAACTCTGGCTGCGTGTTAGAATCACCTAGGGACTTTTGAAAACTGGCAATGTCCATTTTGCATTCCAAGCAATTACATCAACATCTCTGGGGTGGGACCCAGACATTGGTAGTTTCTTAAGCTCCCTACATGTTTCAAATACATAGCCAACTTTGAGAACTACTTTATTCAATTCTTACTGCCTTTAATTTAGATTTAGCAAATTTTATTTGTTTCTGTGGCAAATCCTTTATATAAAATCCTAAGTTTCGTTGAGGAAAAAAATTGGATTGATCGGTCTTTTCATGAATGTTATTAAAATAGTGCCCTAATTTTATTGATGTAAAATATAGTTTGCATGCCAATATAGGACCAGTACCCACAGAAAAGGCAAGCAATGACCAGTAACATATTTGCCAATGAGGTTAATCAACCCTACTGAATATATGCATGTGTGATCGTAACGATATAAAACCTTCCAAAAAGGCAGCTGGGGGCTTCCCTGGTGGCGCAGTGGTTGAGAATCTGCCTGCCAATGCAGGGGACACGGGTTCGAGCGCTGGTCCGGGAAGATCCCACATGCAGCGGAGCAACTGGGCCCGTGAGCCACAATTACTGAGCCTGCGCGTCTGGAGCCTGTGCTCCGCAACAAGAGAGGCCGCGATAGTGAGAGACCCGCGCACTGCGATGAAGAGTGGCCCCCGCTTGCCACAACTAGAGGAAGCCCTCGCACAGAAACGAAGACCCAACACAGCCATAACTAACTAACTAAATAAATAAATAAATAAAATAAAATTTAAAAAACAAGCAATGTTAAAAAAAAAAAAAGGCAGCTGGTGCTTTCAATAGGTTTATTCAATCCCTGGTTAATAGAGCCCAGTTAGATTGTTTTTCCAATCTTACAATTTAGTAATGTTTAAAAGATGATTATAGCATACTAGATTTCAAGTCTACGTATTGAGTAAGGATAGTAATGTGCCCATTTATTTATGTTGATCCAAATAACAACCACAATATGTATAATTTCCCATATTTTGTTGTTATTGAATGAAGTATTGAAATGGTATTGCTTCATGACACTCCCCCAAGCCAAGGTAACAGTATATTAAATACACTCATTTGCAATCTATAAACATGTAATAACTGAATAAACTTTCCATTCTTTCTGTGATTATATTGTAGCGCTGCTGGATAAACAAAAGCTTTGTCAAACAGGAAAGATTGCAGGAAAATGATCAGGGTAGTAGGTAGCCAACTAAAAGTGGAGCTCAAATGAATTCTGAGGGTGAATTAAAGACAATGGTAACAAATAAAGTACGTAAGAACTGGATGGCAAGAGAAATAGGGCACACATGAAATAAAGTTCTGTAAACTGATGATATATATGAGTACTCTTTGACCTATTTACAAAATGTGCAAAAAACCAAGTTTATATTGCTCTTACTAAAGAGTGTGAACTGTGAAGCCTTGATCTTTCACTCTGCACTCATTATTCAAGTGGTTGTTATCAAGAAATCTGTTTAACTATGAATGGCACCCCACAAATCCTTGATGTATTCTTGGCAGTGTATTGGAGGATTAGAGAATTTTCTTAGATATAGAACCTTTTAAAATAAGTGTCATTATCTGCCTAGCATATACTATTCAATGTATAAAACTTGTTTATGTGACACGTAACAATATTTCTGAGAGATGTATTCACTGTGCATTGAGTTGTTACAACACTCTATTATTAATACTTTTTCTAGCAGAGAGTATTACTGCTATTTCAGGATCTCTGTTGATATTTTAATATAAAACATCAGAAATTCAGCCTCACTAGGACACTTTATACCAAGCACTAACCATATTTAAGTTAATATTTAGTGAAAGTCTTCCTCATCAGCACTATCAAGAGAAAGCAAACAGTGTCATTTTCTTTTATATTCTATGTGCTTTTGGTTAAGTTTATCATATGCTTTCACTATAGATAAGAATATTCTCAATAGATGGAATCTAGGGTATCATAGGCATAACATCCTATCATTGCTTTCTAATTCCATGCTGCTACCATCACTATTTGGAATTACCTCGCCTTGTTTTGTTTAAAATACGTGACAACTTTTGTTAAGAAAATATATGCTCTTACACTAAGCATTCACTGAAATTTGAGGAGTTGTGGCTTAAGAGATTAGAAGTTTGGAAAGAAAGAATATTATTCAGATCTGAATATTATTCAACTCCAACTTTAACTCTCTCCTTTGGAGGTGTGTAACTTGACAAGGACTATGCAACTTTTCAAGTGGGGGTCTTAACTATATTGAGAAAGTGCTCAAGAGTAGATTCAGCATTTTCTCACATCAAAAACACAATTCAGACATTGGCCGTTGAAAAACTGTCACAACTTAGTTCATTGAACACCTTTTAGAACACAAATTAACCCATATTTCCTCAAGTCAAGAGGAAGGAAACTCATGTGTATAGAATAATTTATTAGTTGGGAATTATTAACCCATTGGGAATGCTCCATCCTAAGGTATTATAGATCTGTATTAAGTTATGTTTTACTCTATTAAAGCAAGTGTGGTTCTCTTCCTAAGAAGTATTTTTTCCTAAGTAGAAAAATCAGCTTACAACAATACACAAAATTTCTGGTTAGAATTCAATGTATTGGATTTCTACCTAGCTTTTTACATTAGGATATATTTTTTTTATATAAGTTATTTCATGTCAAACAAAGTGGCAATAAAAGACATTGAAATGATTTATAGTAATTGAACAGAAATAAAATAATTTCTAAAAGCATAACGAATTCCCAAATTTAGATGATTTACCATGGTCATCTGTGACTTTAGATACTATAGCTATAGATGTATATATACATACTAGTTTTGAGACTAATAATAGCCTAGATTTTCACATTTGTCTGCTAGAAAGTATCTAAACTAAAAGCAGACATGATTTGAATGTAATTGTGACATTTTGAAATGACAATTTAATAGTGACTGAAAAAGATAAGTTTGTAATCATTGAAAGTAATATGCATTTACATATTGCAGTGAAAACATTTTCAATGCAAGTTTAAATACACAATTCATCTCAGTCTTTGTTCTATGGCCATATCTATACTCATAGGTAGTTTGACCATTTTTATTATTGGAGTGGCATATATTGTGAATATCCTGGGTTGGAAATCAGAAAATCCAACATCTGTTAATTACATGATTTCCTATTTAACCATATCTTTTTTTTTTTTTTAAATTATTTATTTATTTATTTGACTGTGTTGGGTTTTCATTTCTGTGCGAGGGCTTTCTCTAATTGCGGCAAGCGGGGGCCACTCTTCATCGCGGTGCGCGGGCCTCTCACTATCGTGGCCTCTCTTGTTGCAGAGCACAGGCTCCAGACGCGCAGGCTCAGTAGTTGTGGCTCACGGGCCCAGTTGCTCCACGGCATGTGGGATCTTCCCAGACCAGGGCTCGAACCCGTGTCCCCTGCATTGGCAGGCAGATTCTCAACCACTGCACCACCAGGGAAGCCCACCATATCTTAAACTGAATTAGTTGAAGGAATTTTTCAGTTATTCAGTCACTTTAATTTTCTCTTTTTGCTTCTGATAATTCTCTTCATTAGACTAACTTTTCATAATGGCACTTTCTTATCTTTTCATTCTTTTTCTTTAAGGCTTATGCTTATATCATATCAAAATATTTTTTCTAGAAAGTGGAAAAATTGTCTAGTAATTGTGATGTTAATTTTGGAAACATGTCAATAACCAAGCGATATGGAAAAAAATTTGTTCATTAGTTGATCAGGTCACTTTTTACCCACACATTTCATATCATGTAAATACAAGTCATTTTTACTCATTCCTTCTTAATTAGAAGTCTCTTGAGTTAATTAATGGATAATCTTTTCATAATTCTATATATACCATGTTTTGACTAAATTGAAAGTACAATTATATTAAAGAATTTGAAGTCACTTTTCAATAAATTAAAGAAAAAATATGAAACTTGAATATAGACTTCCAATTGTCTTGATTTCTAGTAGAATACTAAAATTTAATAATTGGAAGCATCTTTAGATAGAATAAAACCCAATAATTTTATTTCACACATGGGTAAACTAAGGCCCAAAGGATTAAGTAACCTTCTCAAAATCATATGTCTTAGTAGAAGAGTCAGGAATAAAGCCTAAGCCTTCAGAATTCCAGCCCAATGTTTATTTACTATGACTTGCTGAACAAAGATAAGTTAAACATACAGTAAAGATATAATAACTAGTTTATTATCCCTTTCTTCAACTCTAAAGGGCAGGTGAGTAATAATAAAAATAATTAACTTATCCCTTCATTCTCAAAGCTGATGTGTGCCATGATAAATATAGCATAGCAAAGTAATTTTTACTTGGCAATACGTTACTTGGTATATGTATTAGTTGGCATATATTTGGCAATATATGAATGGCTATTGCCCGGCTTATTTTTCACATTTTTAATTATTCAAAATATTGAAATTTCAACTTAATTCACTGCAGATCTGATAGATTTAAGATACTAAATAAAAAGCCATTGTTACATCTCACTCAAGAATTTGTTCTTATACTTTATTATCCAGTTCTGTATCTTTCACATATTTAGTTAAACTCTAAGAAAATTTGGCTCCAAATTAAGTGATTACAAATATGCAGTGATATAGAACTAAATAAAGACTAGGTAGAAAATGGGAAAACAAATGGGTTACTTTGAACAAACAATCCTTTGAGACATAAAACTATTTAATCTAATAGATTTTTAAGAATTCTGACATAGTGAAAAGTAGCTCTTCATTTATTGGGTCTAGTATCAAATGTGGAAAAAACTTGAGATCTCGTCTAATATTACTGCTAAAAATAAATCTATGAGATAGGAAGAATAAAAATTGTTTTCAGCAAATGAACCAAGGAATTGACAAAAATATATGTTAAAGTTCAGAATGAGTTCCCTCTGTAGTATTGTAAGCATGAGCATCTGTTTTTTAACAAATTGAATTTTAAGTATCAATGGTGGTGATGGATGAGGGCCATTTGTGTCCTGAGCTCATTCGATGCACCAACAAAGCTTACTTCTCAATGTCTTACTGGATTTTTCTATTGGCCATACCACTGCTTATCTCCATAACAACAGAACCTCCTTTCCATTTCTGAATCAAGGATTGTTTGCATACGGTCAAGTATCTGTATTTCAATCTACCCAACTTTAATTCGTGCGTGTTTCCATATACACGTTGTGGAAAAATAATTGGTGGTTAAAAAATAAAAGCAAACTTAAGCAGTGACAGTAAAAGTTGCAAAGCTGGATCTGGCAAGATGATTAAAAGAAGTAAATAGTCAATTTGAAACAAAATATATATCAATATGAGTGATATACAATTTATAGGGAAAATTAACATGAATTAATCTTAAATGTCTGAAATTATGAGGCATAGAATTATAATCTCTGTTGATTGGGTTTTCTGACTCCGTTGTCACATGGCTTTTCCTTCAAACAGCGAGAGTCCAAATTAAGAACATGTGAATTATGGATATTGACCTATCCCATATTTTTAACTCATCTGGACCCTGTATCATGGCCTCATATGCTTCTTCGACTAAACTGGTAGCAGATAAGAATGAGCCTGCTGTGTCTAAAATACATATTATCATGTATGCTAAGGGGACTCAAATTCATTCATTCATTTAACAAACATTTATGGATGTCCCACTGTATGGCAGGAACTGAACTAGTTGTTAGGTTGTGACATTTACATTCAGATATATAGACATTAGTCAAGTTATTTAAAATTTTTGGACCTGAATTTCTCTGAGAAGAAAGAAGAAGAAAGGGAAGAGTTAGAGGAGGACAACGAGAAAGAAGAGGGAACAGCAGGGGAGGGAAAAGAAGAAGGAAAACAAGGAGAAGAAGGAGGGTAAAGGGAAGTGGGAGAATACCAGCAGTTCTACAATCATGTTTATGGAGTTGTCATTCCATTCCATGGGAGCTTTCCAGCAAATGATTGCCTGAAAAATATCTAATGGATTATTAAATTTAAATTTTATTTTAGCTCTTGAAGTTGAAGTTTGATAGTGCTCATATTCAAAAATGAATAAAAATTATAAAATTCAGAGGCTGTAAAGCTTCACATATTTAATGTCCTACAAAAATAATATCCTAGTTCAATTTTTGAAAAAGGTATAGAATTTTAAAGTCATGGAATTTAGTAATAATAAGGACTGAAAGAGGATATGGCTCAGTAGTACAGTTGACCTTTGAACACACAATCCTCATCGCAGATGAGTTAAAAATATGGTATAGTTATTAGGTCAATATCCATAATTCACTTGTTCTTAATTGAACTTAACTGAACTGTGCGGGCCCAATTACATAGAGATTTTTTTCAATAAACACATACTACAGTACTACATGATCTGTGGTTGGTTGAATCCGAGGATTTGGAATCTCGGATACAGAGGCCTGAGTGTAAAATTATACATGGATTTTTATATTAGTTCCATTATTTCTAATGGGAAGGCAGGGGTAGACTGTTAAGAGATTTTTCATTATTGGAAAATTATGAGTACTATTTTCTGTAATGCTGAAATTGTGAATCTATTGTGCAACATTTTAAAAGACACATAAAATCAATCAGTCTCTTGATATTAGGAAAAGCAGACCAAAATTTATAAAAATATTTATCTCTCTATCTATAGGTCTACCATTGCCCAAATTTGTGGAGCACATACCATATGCCAGGATGTGTGTGAGGCTGGGATTTGAAGACTCAGTATGACACTAGAGCCGGATCTCTTGAGCTAAAAATTAAACTAAATAAGACAATCTATATCCCCAGCTCACTACACGATAATTCCAATTGGGATTAATTGTTTTAGCAACACCTATGGCAATTCTTACCTCCATATAAAAGCAGGTATTTAAAACTGAATAGATTAACCAAGTTATGCTGCATTCGGGGGTATGGGAGACAATTATTAATTTTCTTGCCCCTGTTGTCCCTAATGACAAGAAAAATTATGTAAACAAGGATTTCTTTACAATTTTTATTGAAATTGTCTACCTTTATTATTGTTACTTTCATCCCCTAACCATGAGTGGACAGTGCTGCAGCATGATCAAAGCAGAATGCACTGAACTTCAGATTAATACCTTTTCCCAGTCAGAATTTCTTTCTAAAAGATTTTCTTTTAGTCCAGTTTTCATGTCATGGCCAACATTGATGAGGCAGTGATTTAATATGATTTTATTTCATTTTATTTTTGCTGTTTACAACTATGTTTAGGTTTCTGATGCCTGATTTTCTTCCCACATGATTCCATTCTTAGTTCCACAAATCACCTTTTCTAATACAAAGTTGTTGGCCCTTTTCATGATCTGATGTACAGTTTTGCACATATGCCCATATAAAATGCTATATCATCATGTAATATAGCCAGTGGTTCTAAGCATATTTATTTCATTAATTCACCTCTCATTAGTTATACAGCTTCATATAAATTATTTTATTTGAGGTATATATTTTGGACTCTTTAGATTAAATTTTTCCTTTTACATGAAGTGGAGTATAGAATGATGGAAGATATATTTCTTTTATTTTAGTGTATTTTCTTTTTTAAAAATAAATATTATACAGTGTTCATCAACTGATTTAAAATTTCTCATTTTAGGCAAGTTACCTTTTTTATTAGTTGACTAAATTACCCATGTTTCTTTTAGTGGATTCAAATTTTCAGACTCTCTCTCCAAGCACAAACTGACTGAAATTACCATTTTAAACTGATTCTTGTAGTTAACTTTTTCCTAATAAAATTCAAATTAAGACATGTGAATCCTATTTAGAGTTCTATCATTAGTCAACTTAGCGAATTATTAGTAACATAAATCAATCTATTTATGTAAATTTAGTGACCAATATAAAATTTTCTTGTTATCTTTTACTATACTTGGGAGAAAGTTAGATTAGTACTAATCATTATAATGGCTCATATTTATTCCTGTTAGCTCTAAGGTTGTGCTTCTTTTTTATTTTTTAAATTTATTTATTTATTATTTATTTTTGGTTGCATTGGGTCTTTATTGCTGTGTGCAGGCTTTCTCTAGTTGTGGCGAGCGCGGGCTACTCTTCCTTGCGGTGCGTGGGCTTCTCATTGCGGTGGCTTCCCTTGTTGTGGAGCACGGGCTCTAGGTGCGTGGGCTTCAGTAGTTGTGGCACATGGGCTCAGTAGCTGTGGTTTGTGGGCTCTAGAGTGCAGGCTCAGTAGTTGTGGTGCGCGGGCTTAGTTGCTCTGTGGCATGTGGGATCTTCCCGGACCAGGGCTCGAACCCGTGTCCCCTGCACGGGTTCTTAACCACTGTGCCACCAGGGAAGTCCCAAGGTTGTGCTTCTTGATTGTATTTTTTTTTATTAATTTATTTATTTATTTATTTATTTTTGGTTGTTTTGGGTCTTCGTTTCTGTGCAAGGGCTTTCTCTAGTTGCGGCAAGCGGGGGCCACTCTTCATCGCGGTGTGCGGGCCTCTCACTATCGTGGCCTCTCTTGTTGCGGAGCACAGGCTCCAGACGCGCAGGCTCAGTAGTTGTGGCTCACGGGCCCAGTTGCTCCGCTGCATGTGGGATCTTCCCAGACCAGGGCTCGAACCCATGCCCCTGCATTAGCAGGCAGATTCTCAACCACTGCGCCACCAGGGAAGCCCTTGATTGTATTTTTAGAAAGAAAAAAGTCAAAGCTGCATGTATGGAATAGAATACGCGTAAGACTGAATCAAACTATTAGACATTGTAAATTACTGTGTGCTTTTTAAGCAATTATAATTTAACACAAAAAGAAAAAATTATGCTGATACCTGCTGTAAAGTTTATTCCCTTACACCTCCCCAGAATAAAAAACATTGAACAGCAGTATCTTCATCCACCATGAATGTCCATGATTTAGGATAATTCTAAGAATGGGAGAAAGTGATATTACTTAGCTTTTTCTTGATAGGTACACTTAATAACTGCCAGCAAACACAGGATAAGAACAATTTTTGCTGAGAAGTAGGGCCTCTTTTTTCGGAAGCTCTGAAGGAAGCTAAAATTGTTTGTGCACAAGGATATTTCTGCTGCCTAAAAAATAGTTTATTTTTATGTTTGAGCAGGATCTATTCTAATGCAATGTAGAGATTTTATTCGGGGGATAATCTGGTGTCAACTCTCAATGGCTTTTTGCATAAATTTGTGTAAAAACAAGCTGGAACTCTGGGGTTTAGTGCATAAAATACTATCTTTTCACATCTGGGACTGCATTTCAAATTTAATCTGAAGGATTTGATGAGATATGCCAAACTGCCCGAAAACAATTTGAGTAGCTAGTGAACTGTGGTATGTGGAGGCCCATAGACACTAAAGGCACTTTTCTTTGCTTTTTTCCCTCTGCTTTCTCACTCCAAATAACTGCAGATTGCATACAAGCAACCTATGTTGATATTGCAAGGAAGACACAAGCACAGATTTTTTTACTGTGATGAAAGATGACATTTATTCAGTGCCTAGTTGTTTTATTATTAGTATTATTATTATTATTATTATTATTATTATTATTATTATTAAGATATCAGTATGTAACGAGATGCAGATATGCTAGTAAAGTCTATGGTACTGGTCCCACTTTATTATAGAGTATGGATTTTCTGATAGCAGCATATTTTAAGAAAAGCAGTAAGTCAGTCTATGTATGTAATAAGATATCTTTATGCTTTAAGTTTGAGCTTTGCCAGAGAACTAAAATTGAAAACAAGGAAATATATTGACCTAAATTGTATATTTTTCTATTCATATATATGGAATATTTATTAGAAAAAAGTTGTTTTTTCAAAACTGCTTTATCATATCTCGGTGGTTTCTGCTTTGCTTTCATTAACGAGCTTAGAAAAAATTTCTTTATTGTTGGTGCACAAAAATGTTCCAGCATTCTCAGAAGATTCAGAATTAGCCCTTA
The DNA here is from genome assembly GCF_028021215.1 of Eschrichtius robustus. Taxonomy (NCBI): domain Eukaryota; kingdom Metazoa; phylum Chordata; class Mammalia; order Artiodactyla; family Eschrichtiidae; genus Eschrichtius; species Eschrichtius robustus. Next base: position 81,632,163 of record NC_090845.1, read on the forward strand.
ATTGAGGGGTACTGATGGTTAGCCAAATGTCCACTTGACATTTTGAAAAATAGAGTGGAATGTTAGGTATTGTTCCTCTTAATGTTTTCAATGCAATTCAAAATGTAAAAGAATACATAAATAAATAATAAAGGAAAAGCAAATGGATATAGTGACAATGGACTCCTTAAAAGAGGACAGTTATCTCATTCTAAATTAAATGGGCTTCTGTACTTTCAAATTGATGCTTACACAAAGGTATGTTCTCCTAAATGATCTTACTAGTTTCCAATTCTGTAGATTTTCTATTAGAGAATTTAGTTCCTTTCTTAGTGCTATTTAAAGATTTCAAAAAGAAAAAGTAGCAACTACTGAAAATCTGAAAATATAACAAGAAGGAGGTTATAATCTACAGATATTGGTCCCCTTCGAAAGATCTCACATCTACAAACATGAAATCATATTAAGTGATCAAATAAGGTCATTTTCAATGTAGTAAAATGAAGATAATAATCATACTTACTTCACTGGGTTGTTGTAAGGATTAACTAAGTGTATATTAAATAACTTTATGTATCTAAAATTAATCTTAACCATGCTTGGTATATAGAAGCACTATGCAAAGTTTAGCCATTATCATTATTATTAGTGGTAATGTTAGCATGATTCAATGCACTGTATTTACATGACTTTTAAACAACGGATACCAAACTAGTAGCTTGTTTTTGTAATTGAGTATCAGTAAAAAATAGAATGTGAAAATACTGATTCTGTTTTACCTGTCCCAATATATATCCCTTTCAGTTTCCACCATCTGCATTCTCTGTCTCTCTAATGTCCTCATTCAATCATCCAGCAACACAGATAATTGTTTTGTATGTCCCAAATGATCTAACACTATTTGGACAATATCCTGGATTGTAAAATTGTTCTCCCTGCTGCCCCCTTCCTTTAAATTTTCCTACATCAACATGTTCTTACCCAATATCTTGTTCCTTCAGGGTTTATTTTCTACACAGTAAACAGACAGCTAGCTAATTCTACTAAAATAAGTCTGTGCTATTGGATTTAAAGTATTACTACTCTTAGAATTGCACTTTCCTTTTTGACAGGGCGATTACAAAGTCAAAAATTAATGGCTACTTTTGGGAATTTTAGCTCTGTTATGAAAGGTCTGGGATAGTAGTCAGCGGGCTCTTATCCTACCTTATGAAAGGATCTGCTTAGTCACTGGGAGATAGTAAGGTCGCTAGAAATTTTGAGTTAGTTATTTTTCTAAAGCTGTATAGATAAATTCCAGACTTAAAAAGTATTTATTTTTACCAGTAATCAAGGAAGGCTGTCATTTCTTTGCACATGCTATGGTATTTACACTGGTTAAATTGTATTGTCAGGGTAGAAAAATAAAAATCATAGGAAATACATTAAACAGTTCTTTGGTTTATTTTTTTAAGTTGATCCTTTTTAAATCTTAATGTGATTCTTTCAAAAGCATATACCAGTTTTCGTATTATCCCAGGAAACAATTCCAGTCTGCATTTCAAAATGTTTTTAAGAGAGTATCATGAATATGAACATATTTTCTTAATTTGATAAACTATCAGTTGATCAATATTTCTATAATGTAAAAGAGAAATTAATGGATGCTCTATTGAAAGGTAACCACTCTGCATTTGATCCCACTATAATTTCTATTTATTTAAGAACTTTGAATCATCAACTAAAACACTGAAAATATGTCTCTTAATTTAGACTATATGTATTTTGTCTTTTAGGGAATTTAGTACTAAAACTATCAAATAGAGTTACCACTTAATCTTAACTTGGTTCAATTTTTATAGGTGCTTCTTATCTACTGCATAACTCAGATCTAGTTACTGAAATTCTTTCAAAGTGTATTACTGTGTTTTGCGTGTTTTTCTGCTTTTTGTTTGTTTGTTTGTTTTCCCTTCCACCCGGCAACAGCCCCGGGTCCTCCCTCGCCATCAACCACTGCCGCTGGTTTTTTTAGTTATGTAATTAAAATTTATATTAAAATACAAATTGTTACTATTACATCTATATTATTAATGATTACAGTGAAGTTTTTATCTGGATTTCAGTCTATATACTTAAAATCACATATGGAATCATATATTTGCTATCTTCTCAATGAACGCAGTATGTGACACCAAAGTGAAATGTCTATTAAAGTTGTTTAAAAGTGTTTATTAAAGTTTTTGGATATCAGGCTCTGTTTTTCCAAGTTGGTATAACAAGGGCTGAGACATAGCTTCTGAAGCATTAGGAAGTTAAAAAACTGCATTTTCATGTTTTAAATTACAGCCCGATTTATTTCAGCTTTCACTTATAAATAAGTACTTATGTACTAATGAATATGAACAAATATACTTAAAATGGAAGACGTAAATCTTATTTTAATAGATTTTAGCAAATTAAGATCTGAGTACTACCGAGTGAGAACAAAAAGGAAAAGAAATTTGTGAGGATGGTCACATATACATAAATACCATATCGTTATGACGAGGTCAGATATTTAAATTCAGCTAAAAAATACACCTATGTTTTATACTCTGTAGACTCGGTAATTGGAGGGATAATCTAGTGAAAGATCATAATTTAATACACAGAAGCCAATATACTTTTTTTAAATTTTTCTTTTAACTAATTAATTTATATCATAATTCTTTATATGAAAAGTTTCATAGAACTATCATCTCATCTAATAAAGATTTCCTAGGGAAGTTTATCATTTATTTAAGCTTTCTTAAATCATAGTTTGTTTTAACATATTTTTAAAGGAATTGAGTCATAGTCAAGAATCTGAAACACATTAGTCTAAAACACTTCTTTGATATAAGGGTAGTAGCAGCAATGACAGACGACATTTAAAATTGTCATTAAATAAAGCTGCAGTATTGATTATTTTTCTTTAACAGCTATAGTTTGATTATGATCAATGCAAGTGTTCTCATTTGTTTGATATCTAATAAAATCATTAATGAATCAAATTAGTGAGTGTTAATTACACCTTCATAGTTTATTTACCTTCAATTTGCAATACATATATTAGAGATGATAAGGTATAAAATATGCTAAATTTTACAAGCTATTACAATCCAGTGGTTATTTCTTCCACTGTAGTTGGAAAGAGGTTAGAATTAGTATACCACTTCCACAGATTCACTTGGTGGTTAAAATGCATTGTGAAAGCTATTCAAGGAAATAACCAAGGAAGAATAGTTGACTTCTAACATCTGGCTCCATAAGCAGACGCTTTAACCTTAATTCAGATTCCACTACCTAAATAACACATCAGATCATTTTAGTCATAATAAAGATACTTTCAGTGATTTTATGGAAAGCATATCAGTGTGTTGACTTGTGGAGAAATTGAATTTGTTCTCCATAAAAGCAAAAAATCAAGTGTTTTGAGGAAATTGCCCTCCTATGTTGTCATGTTTGTCTGAAATAAGTTTAATATTTTGCAATGACTAACCAGTGGCATAACTAAGTGTGCAAATACTTTCAAAAGAAATAAATCTGATCGAAGTCATTGGACCCATTTTATCAGTCACATTATTTCAGTATGCAAAGTTATTATATAGCAGTTACATTTGCATAGTGGTAAGAACAACGTACCACCATGTATTTATTACTTATATGATTTATACTTTTAGAGACTCAAAGTAATTTACATAGAAGATGTAATTAGTGGTTGAAAGATGAACTGAGAAAGAAATTTTCATTTGTTTAAAGATACTGGTATAACATTGTCTTTCCAAGCATTTTTGCTTATGGAATCACTAATAAGTCTGTGTGTGTGTGTTTAAGGTGGAGAGATATATATCCTGTGTCCTAGATACATGTTTGGTAGCTTTAAATAATTAACAATAATTTAAGAAAAAATTGGAATGCTCCTTTTTGTTGAAATCACAGAAGATTCACCCTCTTACAATATTGAGAGAACTCACAGATGGATACACCACATTTGTAACTTTTAAGGTTCAGTAAAATATAACACACATCTGCTCTAACCCAATTCCAATCTTTTAAAGCCTACGCATCCAACCAATACAGGATAAAAGTGGTTATGCAATCTTAAGCTAGCAAAACGAACTATCTCATTACTCCGTGTTGCTTAAAATATAGGAAAGATAATTAGTTTTTAGTTTTGTTGTGAGTTTCCTCCTTTTGAAAAAATTCCATAAACTATTATTAAAATTATATGCTTCACTTTTATTTTTCATCTTTGGAAATGAATCAAATAGTAGTTTTTGTACCTGAATGTGCAGAGGTGGAAAAATCCTATCTTGAACAAAAACAACAGAGACATGATTTATGATTTTGTAAATACGTCTAAATCATAACCTTGTCTACTGTGTGGCATTATGAAAATGTAAATTGCTGAAAATAGTATATATGAGACTTTACAGAATATTAATAACACTTCTTTTCAGGCAACAAAAGATAGCTTTCTAAGTAAAAAGCAGTGTGGAACTCAGATGAATTTAGCCTTCTTTCCTGAATCCATATTCAACTCTTTGAAAGTACAGTTACACTGCACCATTTATTTCTGTGAATAGGACAGAGTTTGAAAAATAGAAAGACCTGAAGTCATGCATTCAGCTGAGCTATCCCTTGGCTATTGAAAGATACAGCTGTGGTTGTCTGCTCTTTGCCCCTGCTGTTTTAGACTGACTCCTTACATCAGGGAGTGTGGATTTTGTACAGTAAAGTTGCTGTTTTTTAATCAGAGTGAGGGAGAAAGGAGTTCAGGTTGGTTAAACTTAATAGTTATCAAATATTGTATATCATCATTTGATGATCATTTTTTAAAGCATTACAATACAATATAGAGTAGTTGACACTAAAACCATAGCAAATATCATTTAAAACTTTTCCTAATAATCCAGAAGGTCCATATGAATTTCACCAAGTGAGAGGAATCATGAATGCCAATCATCCCTCTACTTGGTAAAATGGATAAATTGTGGTTAATAGAGATTTGCAGCAGACAGAATTGTAGGCAAGCAGAGTTTACTATAAATTTCATCCAGAAGTGTTGGCAAATGTCTCTTCCCTAGACCTATTTTTCAGTTCTAAGAGAAAAGAACATAGCAACGCTTCATCATGGAAAATGATTGTGGTATTTTAGAGTCATACAAAGCCCAAAGGTGGAAAGTATCTTTTTTTTTTTTTTTTTCCTCACTTTCCCGACTTGAAATCCAGGGAAGGGATTAGAAAAGGGGGATGGCAGGCACGGGGTTGTTGAATGGATGAATGGAAATGGTAAGTGAAAGAAGAGATCTTTTTTCATGAAGAAATTATCTTTTCCATTAAGTAAATGCAATCCCTTCCTTGGATCTCGGGTTAGAATTGTAAGGAAAGAAGGATAGTTTCTACCTGTGTCTTTTATATGACTCTTAAGTTACCATGATGAAGTTTTGCTGCTGGCTTTTCCTTTAGAACTGAAAAAAGGAACATGGGAAGAGACATTTGCCAACACTTCTTGGTAAAAATTTATAATATCAATAAATGCTACTTGCCTATAATTCTGCCTACTGCAAACCTCTTTTAACCACAATTTCTTTGGTAGAGCTACTGTGATTTTTGAATTTGGATTGTAGATGGGATAAAAGGTAGTGAGCTGATTGGCCAGAATAAACTTGAAGTTTTTAAAAAACATTGTGAGATAAACGGCAAGAGTGGAATAGGCCTGTGACAATCTGACACCTTGTCTTCCCTTTCATTCTCTTCTTTCCCTGATTTGCTTTCCTTTTCCTTCTTTTTCTGGTTTCCCTTCAAAAGCATCAGTACCTTTCTTTAATATCCCCTTCTTTCTTCTCTTCCTTCCTCAAGAAGAGAAAATAAACATCCACATTACTAACTTATGTTTTCCTAAATTTCTCTTGTAGTTACTGGATTAGTTGTGAAGAAGAGTAACAGTTATTTATAGGGAGCTAGATGCAAAGGAATAAGGAAGAGAACAGAAAAGGAAGTGTATTCTAGGAAGAGTGGGAAAAACATGGAAACCATTTCCTATCCAAGAATCAGTAGTAACTTTACAAGTACAGGAAAAACTTGGAACAATTTGAAACTTTAGAATAAGTTGCCAGAGGTCTACCTGAAATTTCATACATGCTACCTATGTACTATAAACTGTCATACTGCACACATAAATAAGTTGGAAATGTGAATAAAATAAACTTACAATAACATTTTGTTGGTACCGTCAATAGGGTTATGGCCCAATCCAGGAAAAATTCCCCAAAGTAGGCTTTTTGTCTCTAGTAAATCCTCCCTTCAATCTGCCTGGTGCTTTCATGCAACCCATGCCAACTGGGTTAGAATCATCCCTTCTTATGCCAGGCATGACCCATGGCATGTCTCTTTGTGCTCCCAACTTCTTATCTGCATCGTCCTGTCTGTACTCCATCCTCTGTTCTCTACCCTGAAAAACTGATAAATGTGATAAAATGGTAAGAAAAATGGAGGCTTCTTAGCTCAGTCTTTAGCGGTAGCATATTGACCTCTTGGCAATGTTTATGATACTGCTTGGAGATATCCATATTAAATGTGTGACTGACACTTTAGGAATTAGAGCAAAGCAGGAGAGACAATAGCCTACCGCAAGCAAGTTTTACAATACCTCTCTATTTACTGTGTGAATGTCCTTAAATCGGACTTATGGTCAAATTGTTTCCTCACAAATAGATAAAAGTCTTTCAAAAATCTCAGAAAAATGTGTGTCTTTGCTACACGAATTACTGATAATTGGTAATTTCCCAAATTGTCAATAGTTTGGTACACTCCTCTCTCTTTCTACAAATCTAATTTGATCCCATTTTTTATCTCCGTTGTGACTCTTAGTTCTAAACTGAAATTTTGATGTTGGTAGACATACAGTACATTTCCCTGACTGCTTCTGGAGGCAGATGACCAATTTTCAGTAAGTTAGACATGAGAAAGTGATTGCTGTAATTCTAATTGGCTTCCTGTTGTGCAGAAATAATCAAGAGTAGCCTGCTGGTTGCAGCCAAAGCTGTAGGAGATCAGATTACCTTTCAGTAAACTTTCAAGCCCTGTCATAAATATTTTGAAATGGGTTATTTCTGATTGACTGTCTATGTGTTTTTCTCATTAGGAAAAACAGAAAATTCCCACTTATTTTGAATAACATTATTTACCTAACCCTAAACTAAGTTTTTCAATGCTTTTTAAAAATGGTTCCTAATACTAAGTTTATGATTTTTAAAAAATTTTTATTGAAATATAGTTGTTTTACAATGTTATGTTAGTTTCAGGTGTACAGCAAAGTGATTCAGTTATACATATAGATATAAATATATTATTTTTTTACATTCTCTTCCATTATAGGTTATTACATTATAGGTTATTGAGTATAGTTCCATGTGCTATACAGTAGGTCCTTGTTGGTTAAATTTATGATTTTTGATATGAAAAAATATGTAATGTTCTCAGCCCCCAATGCAGGACTTATTACATATTCACAAGCTGAGCATTTTTCTTCAAAGTCAACACCTTAGTTCTACATCCCTTTACTCTACCGTGTTTACCAGGATAATTAAGATTGAAAGCACAAAGGGAGAGAGCGTAAGTAATATCTGAATGAGAAATTAAAAATAGCTTTCAATTTTTCTTTCCTCACAAAGGAAAAGGAAAAAAAACCTTTTGTTTGAGTATTTCATGAAGCACTTGTTATAGAAAAGGACGATATGTTATTGTAGACAATTGCACATCTGATGTGATTCATCTCCCTGCTGTGTTGAACATCAGCAGAGGCAGAGCTGTAGTTACAAAAGCAGATTATAAACTGTGACAAAGCCTATTCACTTTGAGGAGTGTTCATCTCCCGTGAAGCATATTTAGACCAATTATGTAATACAGAGGTTTTTTGAGGTGTCTCTTCTGACATTTCCTCTCAGGAAGATGATACAAAGTTTGAAATAGACCAGGTTTGTCTTAGTTCTGCTCTACCTCCCTCCTTTATAGTGGCCTTTATCTCACTCATATGCTTTGCGTCTCATGGGATTCTAGCTGTTTAGCGTTCTTCTTTATGATCCCATGTCTCGTATCTTGGTTTATCTTTTCCCCCTTCGGTGAAATTGCATTTTCTTCAAGAATTGCACTAAATGCACTGGCTGAAGAGAAGGAATGAATCCCTAATAACTGTAGTTAGTCATTGCCATGGGACACTGTGGGTATGAAAGGGTCAAGATGGAAATGGTGGTTATTTGACAAGTTGGCTATTTCCCCTGCATTCCTCCAGTATATGACTTACGTAACCACTGCCTTCTGTATGTAAAACTAGTTCTGAATATTGAATGCAGGAGGTTGCCATTTGCAATTTTGATCAGAACTTTTATTCTCATTATGCTCAAAGAAGTGACTAAGACTGCCTGACAGCAGGCATCAAGTAACATGGAGAGTGACTTTGACCTTATCATTTGAACTCCTAGGATGATATTTTTTTTTCATATAATTTTTTATTGAGCTATATTCACATATCATAAAACTCACCTTTCAAAGTGTACAATTCGGTAACGTTTTAGTATATTCACAATGCTGTGCAACCATCATCACTATAGGATGATATTTCTAAGGGAAATTACTGAAGGGTTCTGAAAAAAATTTGAATAGAAGGAAGAAATCAGGAAAGTAGAGGATATCCTTCTGTCGTGTCCATTAGTGATTGGAACTAGACAGAAAGTATCGTTCATCTGACTTACTAACAGCAGAGCTAGGCCACAAATGAAGGTCTGAAAGCATCATTCCCTCTTCTCCAATTTATATGTGGTTACAAGGAAGCAATAAATGCTACTGGTATTTATTTTATCAAGTGCTCAGAAATATGAAGATGATGTTATTCTAGAGAAAAAAATGTCAAATAAAATCAAATAAAATTGCATATCTGGAGAGTTTTTTAGGTGAAAATGTGATATAAACATCTAGGACTACATTGTTTCATGCCTAAGAAATAGAAAGTTCTCTTATTTTTGCTCTTGAATATTTCTGATTGTCAGATATGTATTTACATTGGGGATGCGTAGGAAAATATAGTGTTGTATGTACTATAAAATAGATTTGAAAATCGTCATGTGCGTCTGTTTTGCAATTTTGTGTAAAATACTCATCCTTGAGAGTGAGTTCACTTGAAAATGCAGTTACCAATTTAGATTCATAAAAGACAGTGTGACAGTGTATTGTTGATTATATTAAGGGTTATAAGGCTAATTTGTTTTTAGAACTGCCAATCAAGTTCATTTTAACCAGGTATTCATGTAATCAAGTTCTTTGACGTGCAAGTTCATGAGAAAGGGAAAGACGACGGCATTGCTTCTCCTTTTACAAACGAACAAAAAAATGATGCAGGCTTTGTATTCTTGTTCTTCTAGAAAGCATGAATGCCAGTGAAAACAAGAATAATTCATTTTCTTTAACTATCCACCCTCAAGAGACTTTCTGGAAAATCAGCTCTGAATAGATAGAATGTAGAATCAACTATATCTCTTTGGTTAAGTATTAGTAGATGGCCATGTGCATTCCAAGAAAAGATGGGCCATTATATATAATACTGGGCTTAACATTTAATAGTTATAACATATTAGACATAGAAAACATAGAGTTTAATCTTATCTCTCTGGATTATGGATGCAAAGAGTCATTTGCATCTAAGAACTAATAAAGTGGCTGATCTTGCTTGATCAATGGGTGAAGAATTCTCAGGTTCTGCTGCAGGAGAAAAAACAAATTTTCACTTTAGAAAAAATATTTAAGTGCCATAGCCGTCAAGAGGTAAGGTTTTACTGAAAACAATGGGGAATTTATAAATTGGAAAGATCCTTAATGGATTTGCATGTTGCTGGAGCACTTTACTTGCACACTGTCCTTTAAATGCTCTCACTCTCATTTTATTTCTACTTATACTATCTTTTCATGGAAGTCATTTCTATGCACTGCTTGCTAGGTCAGATTACCTCTTGTTCTATTTTAGTTGAAAACAATTCAGGAGATCTCTTAGAGTCTGGCACATAGGGGATGATTGTTTTAAAAACTACATCTGTAGATATTCAAATAAGACTGTCACATAATGGAGCTACAATCCTGAGAAGCAAAACAAGAAAAGTCAAGAAGAAAGTGTTCAAGGAAGTTGTCTTCCTAACTCTTGTTATGAAATCTTTACTGTTGGTGCACTGTACCACAAAACCACATCCCCCCCAAAACACATAACTATACACAGTCACTATTGAGAGCAATAGGCAAGGAAGAAAACCAGTTTAGTATTTATTGGTATTCAAAGAACTGCAAAGTCAAGGAGAGGGAGCTACAGTAAGAGTACGACATGAATTATTTATTTAATTCCTTCAATTTGTTGACCTTAATGAAAAGCAAAGTGATTTGAACTAAGAGTAATTAACAAGAAAGAGCCTGCCTGATAAAACCAAGAAAGAATCATATTTGTTTTAGGAATCAACAACAGCCAGAGATAGAAGATCATAATGGAACCATTCAGCAAAACAAAGAGCCTTTTGCCAAGGCAGTTGTCGTGCTGTACAAGTGTGCATCTGTGCAGAGATTTTTAACTGTATCCCTTGAAAGAAAGAAAAGAGAAAATGCTTGGTAAATGTTGAAGAATGTGATACTTTATTTGTTAAACTGTCCAATACTATAATTACAGCCAGTGCATTCCTCTACTGTGTCTGCAATAACCACTACCAAACAATCTTAGAGAGCTAATCAAATTAAAATGTTCTTTTCCTTTAAGGATTTGTGGACTATTGTATGGTTTCCTGTATCATGGTTATCATATCTCATGGCTAAAAATTCTCAGTAAGGAACAACATTATATGTCTATTTGCTTAGGAAAAGTTGAGCTGACAGGAAAAAAATTAAATATGTACTATATGTTATATTCCATGAATTTCTTGAAACATCTTTTGGAGTTCTCAGTGTTCTTAAGTGGGTTAACAATGACCCAAGCTGTAATTGACCATGAGCTTGCACCAGCTAAGATTTCATTACATTAAAGTTTCTTCTATGGAAAATAAAGTGAGGGGAATAGTGAAGTAGTAGGCAGATCTCAGTGACACCAAAATGTCATTTTTGATGCCAAGTTTAAGAAAAGCTGTGTGTGGTGAATGGCATACAACACGATTTTTCATTTAAGTAAAATGTTCCAGTGTGACTAAAAGTAAAACTTAATGCGACATTGAATAAAATTTAATTAGTCACTTTGGAATTATAATGGATACAATCACCTTTGTAAACTTGATTCCATTTCTATTCTAGTTATAGTAAAGACTTAAATATTTTGTTTTAAGTGTGTATGTATGTATTTTGTTTTATTTTAAGTGTGTATGTATGTATTATGTATATACTTTGTTCTAAGGATTTCAGAGCCCTCTAACTGGCCTGTTCTTGCTCCCCTCACTAGATGTGATGTTTATTTTGGAAATGGGGAAATCAAGATATAGTAATTAACTCATTTTCTTCCATCTTTAGAATTCCATCTCATCAATTAGTTGATAAACTGCTTGGTCACACTTGTCCTAAAATATTTACATTGTGAATTAATTATTGAGTGAAAAGGAATAAACCCTGATGCCCCTCCTACCACTTTATATAGAATAAAGCTAAATCAGTAAAACTAGAAGCATTAAATTTAGGAACAAAAGTTTTTACATAAAATAAATATAAATAAACATGTACTACATTTGCTGATGCATTAGGATAGTCATTTATGCATTAACAGAAAATCATTATAACTATAAATGTTTTAGAATAGTATTAGTTTCAGAGTTAATATGGCCAAACCAAACAGGGTACACAGTGGTATATTAGGTATGCAAAGTATAGGCTATTGAGATGAATCCCCTATGATTAAAGAACATAACCTGAAAGTTATTTGGGGAATAAATCCGTGCTTTAAGTTTATTTTCATTGTGATTTGTGTATTTCTCTTAAAATGTCAAGAGTATAAAAACAAGTTCTAAGAAGTTGGGAATTTTGGTCAGCATTTTGTACTTTCTTATATAGTTCTAATTATATTTCTAGCCATAAGATATCTTTATGCCAAGACAACTTTTCAATCATGTTGTAAAAGGGACAAATGAAAAGCAGATAAAGAGGAAATAAATGCAACCTTCTAATGAGAAGATACTTGGTATGGCAGTCTAATACAAATCAAATACAATTAAAACATAAAAGGTCCAGGTTTTTAACTTCTTTAAAAACTTGTGTCTAATCTGTTAATGTTGACATATCTAGGCCTAGAATTGAAAGTTGAAGTTTTATATCACTAATCTGGTTTCCTTTGAACTCAGAACTAAAACTGTAAACACATTCTCAAAGGCTACGTTGGCATGTAGAAGCACATCTTTGTGTCTTCTGCTATGAAATCTGAATTTTAAAACATTAAGTTTTCCCCAAATTGAAGGACATTCTACAAAATACCTAACCAGTAATCCTCAAAATTATCAAGGTCATCAAAAACAAAGTCTGACAAACTGTTATAGCCAGGAGGAGTCTAAGGAGACATGGTGACCAAATGCAATGTGGAATCCTGGATGAGATCCTGGGACAGAAAAAGGCATTAGGTAAAAACTAAGGAAATATAAATTAATTAATAATAGTGTGTAGTATATTGGTTCATTATTAGTGGCAAAATTTATCATAGCAATGTAACAGAAAAATGTGTGTGGAGTAGGGGAACTATCTGTACTACATTTGCAACTTCTCTGGAAATCTAAAACGACTCTAAAATAAAAAAAAAATTTTAATTATATACTAAAAATATTAGAGAGTTTTGCCCCAGTAGCAATTCTAGCAGTATCAATGGCTTTTACTCCAGTCTGCTTAATAATCTCCCCTTCTTAGGGAATATGCCCATTAGTTAAGTACCCAGCTTCTCCAGTCATACCAACACTCCACAGTAATGGATATTCCATTTTTGTTCATACATTTTAGGAGCTGTGGTCTTGGGGAAAAACAAGTGGACCCACAGTGATTGCAAAGAGAATTTTTTATAAACTATTGTTCTGCAAGTGCTATATGCTAGTTCTCATCAAGAATACCTTAGTGTTTTCTGTTGTAGAACAAGGGCATCCTGTCAGAGAACTACGGTGTGGAAATACATAAAAATAGTAATTATTAGATTCAAGGTTCTAGAAAACGTATTCCTGCCATTTTCAGTGAGCACAATGCTATTATGGTATTGAGTTTTGTACGATGAAACATCTCACATTGTAAAAGCTTATGGAGTCATGGAAGTTCTGAAATTTTCTATTTCTCATTCAGCTATTTTAAACTATTCTCTGGAAGCCAAAATGGTAACTACCTAAAAGGAAGTCAGCTATTGTGTTTTTTAATTAATTGGAATAAATATATAATTGTAGTTTCATGAAACTACAAGATTAAGAAAACTTGTAATGATACCAAAAATATAGAGAAAATCAGCATGAATAATACCTTAAATTTTTCAAAGGACAAATGCAAAATATGATTTATGAGTAAAAACACTGAACTGCAAGCAATTACAGAACTGAGAAAGCATTAAAAAAATGAAAACCATAGATCAATGGAACAGGATAGGAAGCCCAGAGATAAACCCACGCACATATGGTCACCTTATCTTTAATAAAGGAGGCAAGCATATACAGTGGAGAAAAGACAGCCTCTTCAATAAGTGGTGCTGGGAAAACTGGACAGGTACATGTAAAAGTATGAAATTAGAACACTCCCTAACACCATACACAAAAATAAACTCAAAATGGATTAAAGACCTAAATGTAAGGCCAGACACTATCAAACTCTTAGAGGAAAACATAGGCAGAACACTCTATGACATAAATCACAGCAAGATCCTTTTTGACCCACCTCCTAGAGAAACGGAAATAAAAACAAAAATAAACAAATGGGACCTAATGAAACTTAAAAGCTTTTGCACAGCAAAGGAAACCATAAACAAGACCAAAAGACAACCCTCAGAATGGGAGAAAATATTTGTAAATGAAGCAACTGACAAAGATTAATCTCCAAGATTTACAAGCAGCTCATGCAGCTCAATAACAAAAAAACAAACAGCCCAATCCAAAAATGGGCAGAAGACCTAAATAGACATTTCTCCAAAGAAGATATACAGATTGCCAACAGACACATGAAAGAATGCTCAACATCATTTATCATTAGAGAAATGCAAATCAAAACTACAATGAGATATCATCTCACACTGGTCAGAATGGCCATCATCAAAAAATCTAGAAACGATAAATGCTGGAGAGGATGTGGAGAAAAGGGAACCCTCCCTCTTGCACTGTTAGAGGGAATGTAAATTGATACAGCCACTATGGAGAACAGTATGGTGGTTCCTTAAAAAACTAAAAATAGAACTACCATACGACCCAGCCATCCCACTACTGGGCATATACCCTGAGAAAGCCATAATTCACAAAGAGTCATGTACTTCAAAGTTCATTGCAGCTCTATTTACAATAGTCAGAACACAGAAGCAACCTAAGTGTCCATCAACAGATGAATGGATAAAGAAGATGTGGCACATCTATACAATGGAATATTACTCAGCCATAAAAAGAAACGAAATGGAGTTATTTGTAGTGAGGTGGATGGAGTTAGAGTCTGTCATACAGAGTGAAGTAAGTCAGAAAGAGAAAAACAAATACAGTATGCTAACACATATATATGGAATCTAAGGAAAAAAAAAAAAAAAGGTCATGAAGGATCTAGTGGCAAGACGGAAATAAAGACACAGACCTACTAGAGAATGGACTTGAGGATTTGGGGAGGGGGAAGGATAAGATGTGACAAAGAGAGAGAGTGGCGTAGACATATATACACTACCAAACGTAAAATAGATAGCTAGTGGGAAGCAACCGCATAGCACAGGGAGATCAGCTCTGTGCTTTGTGACCACCTAGAGGTGTGGGGTGGGGAGGGTGGGAGGGAGGGAGATGCAAGAGGGAAGAGATATGGGAACATATGTATATGTAAAACTGATTCACTTTGTTATAAAGCAGAAACTAACACACCATTGTAAAGCAATTATACTCCAATAAAGATGTTAAAAAAAAAAATGAAAAGCAGTCCAAAAGTTAAATATATGGTGTTGTTTACATTTGTCATATCTAAAAAAAAAAAAAAAATGGAAGAGTTGGTAAATACAACTGATTTTTATATATTGATCTTGTATCCTGCAACCTTGTTGAACTTTATTAGTTCTAATTATTTTTTAGTGGATTAGTTAAGATTTTCTATATACAAGATCAGGTCATCTGCAAATAGAGGTAGTTTTATTTCTTCCTTTCCAATCTGGATGTATTTCATTTATTTATTTTATTTTATTTTTTGCATAATTGTTCTAGTAAGACTCTAGAACAATGTTGAATAGAAGTGGCAAGAGTGCACGTCACTGTTGTGTTCCTTGTCTTAGTGAGAAAGCATCCAATTTTTTGCATCAGTTACAATGTTATCTGTGGGTTTTTCATAAATGCCTTTTATTAGATTATGGAAGTTCCCTTCTACTCCTCGTTTGTTGAGTATTTTTTCATAAAAAGGTATTGGATTTTATCAAAAGTTTCTTCTACATCTATTAAAATGATAATGTGGATTTTTGTCTTTTACTGATGTGGTATACGATTGATTTTTGTATGTTGAACCACTGTTGCTTTCCTGGGATAAATCCCACTTGTTCATGTATAATTATTTTTATATGTTGCTGTTTTGGTTTTCTAGTATTTTTTCAGAATTTTTTTGTCTATAGTCATAAGAAATACAGGTCTTTAATTTTCTTGTGACATTTTTGTCTGGTTTTAGTATCAGGGTAATATTGTCCTCATACAATGAGTTAGGAAGTGTTCACTTGTTCTTCCATTTTGGAGGAAGTGTTTATGAAGAATTGGCGTTAATTCTCTTTAAATGTTTGGTAGAATTCAACAGTGAAGTCATCTGGTCCTGGTTGGTGCACTTCTCTCTCAGTGATACTCTTGGTTTAGGAGCTGAGGGCTTGGTGAAGGAAGGGATGGGCAGTCACAGTAGTTTCAAATCTTAGCCTTTCTCTCTGGGCATGGAACCACTCACTGCCTTACAAGCCAGGGCAGGTTAGATTGGGACCCTAATATTCTCAGAGGGTTCTGGTCCAAAGTAGAGCCTCCAACCCATGAGTGAGGGCTTGGTGGAAGCAGGGAGCCCCTACCTCTCAGCTGCTTTCACTTCAAAGAGAGAGGAATGGAAGACATGGGTTTTCATTCAGATACTATAGACTCTTGCTGTTTTTGACCGAATTTTAGTAGATATTCTTGAATAAGTATTTCTTCATTAGTTGGATGCCTTAGGCCCATTTCCAGAGACTTTAAATGGCTGTTCTTCTACAATTTTTACCAGTTTCACTGGGGAACAAGTCTGTGGAGTTCCTCAGGTGTCCTGCTAGAAGTAACTTTTCACCCCATAATTTTAAGATAAAGGAATATAAAATCAGAGTTTATTAGAAGGAGCACTTTTTGTTTTGTTTTAAATAGGCTAGAGCTTAAGGTATGAGGTTACCATAGATTGTGAAGTGCCTTGTATGTCATACTAAGAAAATTGAAAATTAACATTTTGGCAATGTAACACCCTGGTATCCTCTAAGATCCTGAGTGATATGACCAGATTTGGGTTTAAAAAAACAATTCTAGCAGCTGTGTGGAACAAGTATTGGAGTAATCTAAGCACAGATGCACATATTAAATTTTTTAAGAGCCTACACCATGACTCCAATAGTAAGAACAAATAGAGAATAAATTTAAAAGATATATGAGATAGAAAGTTGAAAAATTATTGATTGAATATGGAGATTGAATATGAGACAAGTAAAAATTTGATAATGGAACAATAGTTTCTGGCTAATTTCTGATTTCAACACAAGTAGGATATATAGGGAGAGGACAAAACTTGAGGCAGAAGGTTATGGATATGGTTTTGGAGACATTACATTGTTGGAACTGCAGGATATCATGATGAAGATGTTCTGGAGGCAACTAAAATACAGGTCTTGAGTTCTGAGAGAATTTGACCTTGGGGATAAAGATGTGGGAGTCATGACAGGGGATATAGTATTTGAAGTCACTGGAATAGATGACATTACCCAAGAACACATAGAAGAAGAAGATAACATTTACAAATGTTAGCAGAATACAATTTCAATGACATGACTGGAAGAAGAAGAGCCAAAAAATTTCGCTCTTTTGGAGGAAGATAATAGGATGGAAAAGAGGAAGGTAACAGCGTTGCAAAGCAAATGCTTGACAGAGTTTCAGGCAGGGAAGTGTGGTCAGCATTTCTATACAGAATTCTAAAATTCAGTGGATTTTTATATCTCTTCCTCAAAGGTGATCATTTATATAGTATCCTAGAGAACCCCTAAGTGAGATAAATCTGAACAAAAAGAACAATCTTGACAGTATGTCATTTAAAGAAACGTTATCTGGCAAATGTTGTGGTTTTGACTGTATGTCTTGTGTAGAGGTCCCATTTTGTGTCTCCAACTATGAATATATTTGCATTTGTTTGGCACCTGTAAACAAGTGTTTAAATGTTTCTCAGGCCCCCAGATGTTTAAGAAGTGATATCTGTTAAACCTTTTAAAGAGTAAAATTTCATTCTCATTTTTTAAAGATCACTTTTACATAGTAATTTCATACTGAGAAGCTGATTTTCCCTCCAATGAATACAACTAACACTAATGATTGCAATTACAACCCAAGACAGTCCCTTGTACTGCCATTAATATTATTGTTTTAGAATCATGCCTTACAAGATAGACAGTGCTTAAATGCATTCAGATATTTATTACAATGCAACATGAGTTTTAAATAAGATGAGATATTTTATGTTAGGAGCATGAGAACCCTTAATTTCCAGTGGAATGAGAAACTTTATCAGCAATGATGTTTAGGGAAAACAAATAGGGAGAGTATTTAAAGGTAAATCACAAAAACAGTATTTTACGCCTGTGTCATATTTAGGTTATATCTACCCAGGGTCATCCTGGTTGGCTAGTTAAATTGATAATATTAATAAGATACCAGCAAAATTCTTTCTTTATGTTTCCCAATTTAGCTCTGGACTCAATGTTGATGAAAATAATTAAGTAAAACTTGTTTTTACTGAAGGCTTTCACTGTATTCATTTAGAGAATGTGATCTATAAAGTGATATATAAAAATGATGATCTTGCGATCATTGAAAGCCTTTAAGTCCAAAGTATTAAGCAGAAACAGAAACTGACTCAAATTCACTGGAATTTATTAAGTTGACAAAATGTTGATTAGATATATTAATTTTGTTTTTAATTGATATGTATTTATGATATTGGAAAAGAACCATCTAATGTAGAAACATGTTACTTATGATGTCCCTATCTATGTCAGATGTGTTTGTTTTTCACTGTTGTAATTCACTTCAAACAAAATAAAGAGAGTGTATTATGTAAGAAGAACATTAATCTTCAGATAATATATTGTCAGAACTGGGGAAATCCTTAGGGATTATCTAGTTTACCCACCCACCCCCATTTTTCAGATGATGAATATGAGGTTTAGGAATATTAAGTGATATTCCCTGGCTCACAAAACATCTTACTGTCAGGGACAGGACAACCATCCTTATGTTTTGACCTCTGTCTGTCCTATCTTCTTCCACTTTACTAGAATACCCCTTATGTTAAAAATCATAATAATCTTTGATCAAAGAGGAATAAAATAAAACTGCTACACTGACCAATTCTTCTAGTGAATTTGAGATGAAAATAAGATGATGTCGAATTGAGATAAACCTAGAAAAATGACAGTTTCTCAGCCCTCTTAAGTTAGCCATGATTGCAACGAATATAATCCTGCAGCAATTTTTTTTTTATGTTTCCCAAGAGATGATACTGAAAACTGTTATACTCACATCTGCTTACCTTCAGCCAATTGAATCAAAAAATTTTTTGTTGATTTGGTATACTTTAATAAGGCTGCACTTAGCAACAGATTGCATAAATACTCAGTAAAAAATCCTTAATAAATCCCAAAATTATTGATAAAGGTGCCACACATAGACAGCTGAAAGCCTGCTGCTAGGGATGCTATAACAAAATACCACGGACTAGGTGGCTTAAACAATAGGAATTTATTTTCTCAACGTTCTGGAAGATAGAAGTCCAAGGTCAAGGTACTTCTCAGGGTTGGTTTCTAGTAAGAACTCTCTTCCTGGCTTATAGATGACAACCTTTTTTTTTTTCCTGATTATTATGTTTTAATTTAAAAAAAAAATTATTGGAGTATAGTTGATTTACAATGTTGTGTTAGTTTCAGGTGTACAGCAAAGTGAATCAGTTATACATATACATATATCCACTCATTTTTAGATTCTTTTCCATATAGGTCATTAGTAAGTACTGAGTAGAGTCCCCTGTGCTATACAGTAGGCCCTTATTAGTTATCTATTTTATATATAGTAGTGTGTATATGTCAATCCCAATCTCCCATTTTATCCCCCTTGGTAACCATAAGATTGTTTTCTGCATCTGTTAACTCTATTCCTGTTCTGTAAATAAGTTCATTTGTACTATATTTTTACATTCCACATATAAACGATATCATATGATATTTGTAGATGACAGCCTTCTTGCTGTGTCCTCAGATGGTCTCTTTTCTGTGCATTCATGGAGAGAAAGCTCTCTGGTGTCTCTTCCTTTTCTTATAAGGATGCAAGTCCTATTGAATTAAGACCTTACCCTTATGATCTCATTTAACCTTATATTTCCCTAAAGGGCATACCTCCAAATACAGTCATATTAGGGGTTACAGCTTCAATATATGAATTTTGAGGGGATACAGTCCAGTCCATAACATCTCTTAAACATATCAATTTTCTTTTACCTTATTATCACACCTTTGCTACTCAAAAACTTTTAAAGTGGAATCTACCTAGAGGAAGAGCTGGCACATACTTGTATGTTACTAATACAGTGAAATGTGATTGAATGACACAGTATTTTCAAACTAGTCACCACACTTAAATTTCTTGCTTTTTAGGTGCACTTATCCAGAACATTCAACCAACATAAAGGAGTAAGGAATTTTTTTTCCAGAAGAACTTTGAACCAAAATAAAATAAATGATAATGGTAGTAGTTAGTTTTTAAATTATTTGTAAGATTTTTATAAATAAGTTTTGCTTTCTAGTCAGTATTTCATAAGCTTCATATGTAGTGATCATTTGGAGCCCAGTAGAATGAAAGGTGCTTCCAGGTGGGTAGAGACATAATTCTACACCCTTATAACAAAACCCTCTTTGAAACAACAGTAAAATGTTGTCTTTGCATGCCACTTTTATTTAAATGTGAAGCAATAAACACACTTATTATTCAGAAAGCTTGCATTCCAGTTCCTAAGATAGTAAGCATTGAGTTGTCTGAGTGATGCAGAAGCAGAGCTTTATGGCTATTTGGAAGGAAGCTCTTGAGAGAAAGAGAGAGAGAGAATATAGAA
Organism: Eschrichtius robustus; assembly: GCF_028021215.1. Lineage (NCBI taxonomy): Eukaryota > Metazoa > Chordata > Mammalia > Artiodactyla > Eschrichtiidae > Eschrichtius > Eschrichtius robustus. The sequence goes on from NC_090845.1 coordinate 81,652,689, forward strand.
ACCAAGTGTGGCATTGTGTCAGTGTACACTAGTACTGCTTAGGTTGAATACGTTAATAGAGAGAAAACTCTATAACTAAATGTAGAACACTAACAGTAGAGGATAATTCAAAACTGCACAACTAAGAATGGAAAAATTGATCGTTTTCAAGGTGTTAATACTTTGTTAATAATGCTTTGTATTCCTGGGTTAAGATATATAACCTTACCAAACTAGCTAATAAGAGCAAAAAATTTAAAAACTCAAACCTGAAATAACCAGACCGATATAGAAACAGAGAACTTGAACAACACTATAGAAAAATTGAACATAACAGACATGTACAGAACACTCCACCCAACAACAGCAAAATATACATTTTTCTCAAGAACATATGGAACATTCCCCAGGAAAGATGGTATGTTAGGCCATAAAGCAAGTCTTTAAATTTTTTTAAAGATTGAAATTATGCAAAGTATCTTTTTCAATCACAATGGAATGAAACTAGAATCAACAGCAGAAGGGAAATTTGCAATATAGAGAAATTTCATAAACAACCAATGGGTCAAAGAAGAAATCACAAGGGAAATTAGAACATATCTTGAGACAAATGGAAATGAAAACACAATGCACCAAAACTTATGGGATGCAAGTCTAAGAGGTAAATTTATACCTGTAAATGCTTACATTAAAAAGGTAAAGAGGGCTTCCCTGGTGGCGCAGTGGTTGAGAATCTGCCTGCCAATGCAGGGGACACTGGTTTGACCCATGGTCCGGGAAGATCCCACATGCCGCGGAGCAGCTGGGCCTGTGAGCCACAATTACTGAGCCTGCGCATCTGGAGCCTGTACTACGCAACAGGAGAGGCCGCGATAGTGAGAGGCCCGTGCACCGCAATGAAGAGTGGCCCCCACTTGCCACGACTGGAAAAAGCCCTCGCACAGAAACGAAGACCCAACACAGCCATAAATAAAAATAAAAAAATAAATAATTTAAAAAAATAAAAATAAAAATAAAAAAAAAATTACTCTGATAAGAAATAAAAAATAAATTAAAAAAAAAAGGGAAAGAATCTCAAATTAACAACCTACCTTTCACCTTCAGGAAGAAGAAAAAGAAGAACAAACTAAACCAAAGCAAAGTAAATAATAAAGATAAGAGGAGAGATAAATAAAATAGAGAATAGAAAAACAATAGAGAATATCCATGAAACCAAAAGTTGGTTTTTCAAAAATATCAACAAATTGACAAACCTTTGGCAAGATTGACTAAGAAAAAAAGAAAGAAGACTAATAATTAAAATCAGAAATGAAAGAGGGAACATGACTACTTATTAAAAAAAAGAATTATAAGAGAATGCCATTACCAATTGTACACCGATATATTGGCTAACTTAAATAAAATGGACAAATGCCTAGAAACACACAGCCTCCCAAACTGCATCATGAATAAATAGAAGATCTTAATAGTCCTACAACTAATAAGGAAATTGGATCAGTAATCATAAACTTTTCAACAGAGAAAATCCCAGGACCAGAAAAATTAAAACAGAATTGCTATATGACCTAGGAATTCCAATTCTGGGTATATATTCAAAACAATTGAAAGCAGGGACTTGAACAGATATTTGTACACCCTTTTTTATGTTTACAGCAGTATTTTTATAACAGCCCAAAGGTGGAAGAAACTCAACTATCAATGGATGAAAGGAAAAACAAAATGTGGTATATACATATAATGGAATATTATTCAGCCTTAAAAAGGAAGGAAATTCTGACACATGCTACAACATGCAGGGACTTTGAAGACATTACGCTAAGTGAAGTAAGCCATTCACAAAATTACAAATACTGTATGAATCCACTTACATGAGGTACCTAGAGTAGTCAAATTCGTAGAGATGGAAAGTGGAATTGTGTTTGCCAAGCACTGGGGGCAGGGGAGGGAGAAGAATGAGGAGTTATTGTTTAATTGGTATGGAGTTTTTGTTTGGGAAGATGAAAAATTTCTGGATATGGATGGTTGTGGTGGTTTCACAACAATGTAAATGTACTTAATGCCACCAAATTGTACACTTAAAATGGTTAAAATTGTAAATTTTATGTTATGTATATTTTACCACAGTAAAAGAAACAAATTTAAAACAAAACAGAACAAAATGCAAACCTGTAACTTGTACCATGTCTGAAATAAAATGGGACTTTCTCTCCACAGAGGAAGCAAAGGAAAGCACTTGCTAACAGGGCATCTCTCATTGCCAGGGAAATTTCTCCAAGCTAGTGATGGTAGGGACAAAATGCAGACAAAATAGCAGAAATTTTCTATTTAATACTGACTTAGATTTGCTTTCTGTTGCTTTCTAAATACCTGTTAATTGTGCAGGTTAAAATTTTTTTAAATTGTATTATTAAAAATTTTTTAAGGAACAGAAAAGTCTGGCTCAATTTCCAGATACTCTGGCTTCTACCCCTCAGTCAAGCCATCATTCCTGTTTTCTTACATGGACTCCCTGACCTGTTTTTCTCCATGCAGGTCACTACAGTGACTTATTTTTGTTGTACCTCTTGTTTCTTGTAAACTACTCTATTCAACTTCCCTTTATGACCTGACTGCATACTTTTCTCCTTGATTTCCAGTATTCTCTCTATTCTCTTGTGTTTTGATCTTCTGTTCAGGTTGAAATATGGCACAATAATAAGGTTGCATGAGGAAAGTTACATTTAATTTAATTTGGAAATAGGGACTTTTCAATTTTATAAACATCATCACATTTGAAATCTCTTTTTCCTTCTGAAACCCAAATGATTTTGTCTATAGTGACTTTTACCTCAACCAGACTTCCAGATTACCTAATTTCTATTTGAAGAAAAGTAGATGGAAAATAAACTTTGATATGTGAAATGTTGAAGAAAACTAGAAATGTAAAATGGGGATGATACCAATCTCTCAAAGTTTTCTAAAATAAGAAGTAAGATAATGCATAAAACCTACAAGAAACATAGTAGATATTCAGTTACAGTAGACTCTTTTCTGCTTTCAAATTAGTTTTATTTTTCACCTTGAATCCATTTCAAGGTAGAGTCGAGTCAACCTTCTAAAAACATTAGTTAATTGTTAGTTTTCTAAGTAGAGGCTAATGTTTGCATTTATTACTTCTTGTCTTTCTTTTTCTGATTATCTTGTAATCTTACTTGATGTACCATCAGCAGAAGGCATTATCGTTTAAATACGTAGTTCTTAAATTAAAAAACAAACAAACAACCAAAGACCTAGTACTTAAATATTGACATTGTTCAGTTAAAATAAGGAGCCACTACACTTGGCAGTTGGAAAAAATTCTCTAGAAAAGCAATGAAATCAAATTTTTTTCAGAGTAGCTCACAGGACTTATCTCCCATCACTACTAGTGTTGGCTTCATGCATTCCAGAAAGGAAGAAATTACAGTGTCCATGACACATTTTTGTCCCTAACATTCAGCTGTACAATTTTAATATGGGAATTCAGGTCTTATAACTACTATTTTTTAAATGGAAAGAAAAGATATAGTCCTTTTTCCCTCATTGTATATGACATATAGATAAGATGTATGAAATATATGACTAAGAGGCAACAGGATGCTATTAAATTTTTCCATAGAACAGGATTGTTTTCTTTGTAGCATAGAAAAGAAATAATAGTTACTATTATTGAGAAAATAGGGCAACAAAAAGTCATCTTTTGAGAATTAAGTATCTGCACTGAGTAGATTAGATAATCTAAGCATTGTCAAGTAAACTTGGTTTTAAATTATTTTGCATAACTAAATTTGGCATCTTTGCAGGGCAAAAGCATGCCTCAGTGTCCTTTGAGATAAAAGGGTCAGATCTGTCTATACACTGACTCTTTTCTGCTAGTGGGTATGAAACTGTTACATGATAAACTAATTTTTCTATTTTATTCACCTCCCACAAAACATAGTTGTTTACCTTCTTTATTATGATAGAGCAGAATGTTTGCCATGAAGTAGTTGTGTCCTTTAGAGAACTTACAGAGCAAAATAGGAAAATGGAGACATCTAATATCACTGTCAAGTTCAAAGAGGAGTTTATATATAGCATGAAAGAAATTTAATTAGCATAGATGTTTTATACTTAATAAATAATTTTATTCCAGTGCAAGTTTCCTTTAACTTAAAGTTGTGGAAATTGAATCCTATTTTTATATTAACTTACATGTTAAATTTAGAGATTAGGTCCCCTGGGAAAACTATTTTGACTAATCTACTACCCAAATTAATAGCATAACAGACATAAACATTATATTATTTCCAAATAAATTACTACACAAGAACACTAAGGAAAAAAAAAGAGACAGGTGCCTGCCTCAGTTAGTTTTCCATTTGCAGGAATGACAAGCCGTTACTAAAACCTTAGAAATTAGAATGAATTTTCCACCAGCCACAAATCATCTTAACCATTTAAAAATTATATTCAAGTGGATTTTTTGCATTTGAAAACATTTTCCACTGTTAGAACTTACTCCTTTATTTTAGATCATTTTCCTACTGACACAAGTTCTTTTTTTTATAATATGTATCCTTGAAGGAGAGGAATTAACGAGGATACCGCTAAGGCCTGAAATCCTAATCCTTGTTCAGCAGTAGAGGTTTCCCCCAGTGTGTTTTCGTGATGTGGACTTATTTCATCAAATATCTAAAGCTGTCAATGATGATTGCTTGATTTTCCTCATGCTACTATTCCCTACATGATGGTTTCTTCATTAATGCCTGGGTTGTTGTATATTGATCATTGCCCATGTTTTCCCAGTGACAGGAGTTTTTCATTAGTCCTCACTTACGGGAACCAAGGCAATTCAGTGACAGTAGCAAAGCAAAGGCAACACTTTTGTGGTCTGTAATTCCATAGAATGTAGGTTTGTGGGTTTTTTTGTCTATTTGTTTTTGTTTCTTTTGGTAAGAAGGACAGGAACTAACATTCATTGAGTACTTACTATGTGACAGGGACATTACAAAATACTTTACCTAAAGGTAGGTACTTTTAGCTCTCTTTGCAGTTGAAGAAACAGCCTTAGAGAGGTGGACGAACTCAGCCAAGGTCACATAGTTAGTGACTGATGTTATGAGAAAGCAAACCTACATCTATCTGGGCAAAAACTATGCTCTTTCCATCATTACACACTGCCTTCATACTAAGGAAAAGCTATGACTAATTTATCGTGGTCCTTACATTAGAATATCTGCTAAGTAATGTTTTCTTGAACAAATTATACTTGTATAATTTTATTTAAATGACACTAATACTAGCTCAAAACTGTTCTTTGCACAATCTTATTAAATACATCAACACAGAACACTGGATTGTTTTTTTACAATACCTAAAATATTAAGATTCCCAATTATATAAATAGGGCACAAGATTAAAAAATAAGGGGCATAAGACTGTTTATCAGTCTATGAAGAATGAAAAGTGCAATATTTGGAGACCAGGGTAAATCAGTATTTCCATGAAAACCTTCACAGGTGCAGATTTCAATATGTTTAAATTTGAATGCCTTATAATATGCCACGATTTGGGTTTCTATTTAATTTCTTTTCCTTTCAAGTACCAGCATGAATTTTGCGAATCTCCATCCATGCCCCTGGGAAGTGAATGCTGCAGGAAGAGTGCAATCAATATGTATACCTCCCAGAGAGCCCTGAGCAAGTTGAATTGCTACACACCTTTCAAATCTTTGAATTTTTATAGATGCACATGGATGCACAGTGATATTAGCTGTACACTCAATGCCATACTAAAATATTCTGTAACGTGGACCATTTACTCACGCCAGACCTACATACCATGAAGTGCAGAGCAAGATTGGCATCGGTGTGATAAATTTTAATCAACAGAGAGCCAGTTTAGATATTTCAAACTACCTTTTCTTAACAGATGCTTTTTGTTTTGTTTTGCTTGCTAGCTAGATTGCTTACTTAATTATTGACTGGAATCACCTGAATAGTTTCACTTACACAGAACTGGCCTCAGAGAAGTGACCTTGAACCATAACATACATGTTGGAATTAATAGAATCCTTTAATTTGGGGGCACTGTTTTTCACTTATTGTTGCTATAATTTTTTAACAAAAACTAAGTGGACAGTTGAGAAAACAACTCAGGTAGTTAATGAAAATATAACAACCAAAACAAGATGGTACTTAATTTCTCTTTTTTTTTTTTACCTGGATAGATTTGGGAAATGAATGCAACGCAAATGTTGCCTTCATTAATAGAACAAATTATTGGTGCCCTATTAATGTCAAAGGAATTATTGAACCCCATATGATTTAATCATCACATTTTCTGCGGAACTTTAGTGCCTGGAACTGTGCTAGAATCTGAAGATTATAAACAAGCAGGTCATAGTGCTTGCTTTAGACAAACTCATAGTAGTATGAGAAGAAGACAAAGAAACCATAAATTGTAAAACAGTATATTTAATGTTTTCTCTAAAAATTACCAAATGCTAGGCAAAGAATACTGTGAGAATGACTACTTGAGAAAGTCATAGAAGGATGCATATTTGAGTTGAATTTGAAGAATGATTAGGCTTTTTCAAGGAAGAGAAGCAGAAGGGATAGCGTTATAGGCAAAAGTAATAGCAAGATGTAAATAACAGTGCACAGCTTACTCTGGAGTTGAATAGAATTTTGTTTTAGCATCAGTTGAGGTCATATACACATGTACATGGGGGATTATGAGGGAGGTGAGGAACAGAGTAATATTCTTTCTTTGTGACACCACTAGGATGAAACCAGGTACATAAAAGTAGAGACATTTTAGACAGAAGAAAGAAAAATGAGGGTAGAGTATATAATGACCTTTAATTTTACTACAGTGGAGTAAGCTATCAATTGATAGAGAGTGGAAAGGGTGGGGGTTATGAATAGTGGCGCTAAAAGCTCTTTAGAGCCTTGTATTTGCCAAATAGGCATTTAAAAAAAGTGTTTGGTTTGACTTGCTCATTTGGTAGGTATATACTTAGAGAGTAGGGAGAGTTGATGGAGACAAGATCTCTCTTTATCTCTCTGTCACTCACTATCTGTCCCTCTCTCTCCACACACACAAACACACATACACACATATGCCATATATATATATATATATACACATATATATGTATATATATATGTGTGTGTGTATATATATATATATAGATATAGATATAGATATATAGATATATAGATATATAGATATATGGCTTGGGGAAGTGATTTATCAGGCCTTTAAACACCCTTGGTTAAGGAATGATCATTTGAATTACGCTTGAATAATTACACTACTTCTCAGCCTCCTTTGTAGAAATTGAAATTTGAACATTGTGCACCTAGGTCATATCTTTAAAGACTTTTACTCACTTCCATCAGTGTCCTCTGATTTTATTTTAAAGGAACATCATATAAACCAAACATATGGTATGTTTATTATATATCATCCTTTATCTCTGCTGACACATTGAATGAAACTGGTTTCCATAATCCCATAAGAAAATTGCTTATGATGCAGAGACATCTACAGATCTCTCTAAATAGAACAGTAAATGCTGAATTTGATTAGTTAATCAGTTAGCCAAAACTTATTTTTCAAAAGAAGATCCGAAATTAGCTTCTTGTTTATATCCAAGGCAAGTTAAAATATGATGTAATGCTTTTCTTTTCTTAAAATGTGAAACTTCTTTTCATAAAACGACATTATCTGTGATTATGCACCCAATAATTCATTCAGTTTAGAAATTTAATTAACATTATTAGGGATTTTTAGTGTCATTGTGAAAGATACCATTGTGAAATTATGACAACAGTGATGTCAGATTTATTTGTTTTTCTGTTATTGATGTAATATTATTAGTTTCTTTAATTTGGAACTCTTTACAAATAATTTACTAAGGTCAAAACTGTTCTGAGGCCGATATCAGAAAGAATTTTAAGAAAAGTAAAGTTACTTTGTATTTTAAGTTTTAAGGGATTTAGAACTGTTAGATTTTGGAAACTCTTCTCCTAGTTCTGCTAAACCAAGGAACTGCCTTTCTGAAATTTTAATCTCATAAAGTCCTTGTACTCACTTAAAGAACCAGTCTCTGAAAGGCATTTTATTCACTGTGCTCTTCTACATTGAAAAGCTCAATTCAGGTCTTCAGTGCCAAAAATTGAATTAAAATGTTCATATCTGAAAGACAGGCAAAGACATACTATCTGAAACAATTTCAGTCAAGGACGGAAAAGGAGAAAGTCATCTGTAAAACTGTTAGGTTTAAAACGTTGGAATTAGAGAGTGGAAATATGATAGGGACAAGAGTGAAGAAATGTTAACTGGAAAGAATATGTTGTTATCACTTGTTTTGAAATTGTCCCTGGACAGGCTGCCCCAGGAATAACATTTAACTGAAGACATACTGATAGACAAAAATAATTTGATATGTCTTTAAAAGTTCCTTATTTATCCTCTTTTTTTTAAACATCTTTATTGGAGTAAAATTGCTTTACAGTGGTGTGTATTTATCCTCTTTTAATCTATAAAGTATATTTCCACATTCTTGTCTCAGATTTCTTCACCACTCCTCCAATTTGTTTAAAGAGCCCCAAACTCTAGGTTGTACAAATATGAACACTTCTGTTTGTTAAAAGAATAGTTCTTTTTAAAAATCTCTCTCTCTTTCTAATATTGCTCCTCAGTTCACAATATATCAAGCACGGTTATAAACTGACAATAACTATTGAGAATATTTTTCAGTGGTCTGTAAAATATCTTAATTATTTCTCAGTTGTAATGATTGTCTAGGTACAAAAGCATTAAGTAAACATCTATAGAGTATTTTGAACCGAGATTTAAAATCCATAGCAAATCTAAGAAGGTCCGTCAGATCTTTTCTTCTTCTCATACTTCAGTGCAAAAGATAGTTTGGTATAGGAGAAAGGCTTACACACTTGGCATTGGAAATACGTGAGGTTAGATCCTGGATACCCCATTTACTAGCTATTTGAAATTTATCAAGTTACATAGCTTCTTTAAAACTCAATTTTCCTAACTGGTAATGGTAACTATCTCTTCTGGCTACTATTAGCATTAAATGTATCAATAGACATAAAAGATCTCAACACACAATACTTCTTATTAAATGCTTTTTATTAAATGTTAGTTATTCTTATTAGTAGTAGTTGTAGTAGAAGTAGTGACAGTAGTAGTAGTAACAACAGAAGTACAATTTCTCTGAAAATATAAGATTATCATTAACTTATTTTTTACCTTTTCTAGCTTATTTCATGCTTAAATTCAGAGTGTAAAATCACTTTTCGAATGCCATATTTATTTCGTCCTAAGAAAAATATAGGGCAATCAATTTTGTATCACAATGCCCACTGATAAAATCCACTTTGAATAAAATTGTTCTATCAGAGTATACCATCTGGAAGAAAATGTCTTCCTCATGTTGTTATTGCCTATCTATCTGCGTTTCAAAACTGATGTGTTTATCCCTTGACTTGGAATTTGCCACATTCCTGAGAATTCCATATATTGTAGCTAAACTTGATTTCGCCATGCTTTATGATAGTTGTCAACCAGAAAAGTCTTGCCTGTGAAATCCAGCAATCAAAAAACCACATGTAAACGCAAAGACGAAAATAGGAATAGTCAGTAGGAAGCAGTTTTTGCTGAGAAATTTATTCTGTCTATGATTGCATACCCAGACTCAAAGTTGTCTTTTGAAATACAGAGATTGGGTAGTTGAGGTTTATTTGCATAAATCCTTTTGCTTCTCCCTTGGGATACTTTTTACTCTTTCACTGGTGTGAGTTTAGGGTTTAATATCCTCTTCATGGGTATAGGTCAGCACCTTTACTATTTCAAAGCTCCTTGGCATAGAAAGGGCTGATTTAACGTCTGATAACCTAAAATCTCGGTAACTCTTCCATTATCTCTCTAATTAGGGGAAAATGGACTCCTCTAGAACAAATTGAAAAGAATACCACCCAAGGTAAAGGCAAAAAATTCTGTAATTGTTAAACTTTTTCATCAGTTTTACTGATCAGTGAGAGGTTAAGGAAACGTGTTAACATCCTTGAAGACTGAGAAATCCATGGTCATTTAAAGACTTCACAGGCTCTATACCATGAAAAGTCTTAATCAATGAAACTATCATTATCTTTATAAAACAACTTTTCCTTACAGAATAAAGTAGGCATTGCCTACTTTATTAAAATAATGTAAATTCTCTCTAAAAATGCCTAACTGTACACACCTTTTAAAAGCAGCTTCATAGCTCTGTAGACAGAGCTGTAAGCTAAACCAAAAGATTCTATTAAACATCAAAATGTTTTGTGGAAATATTTAGATAACTTTGATAACCACTTGAATTTTCCATTATTACCTCCTTGTTTGGTACTATACAGCTTTACATGGGGCTCCTGATTATCTTGAGAGTGCATGGTAAGTCCACCTTCCTCTATCAGGTGGTCATTTATCATATATGCATGTCTACAATATGTATCCTAAAACCATCCTGCAAAATTGTCAACTTAAATTTTGATTGTTCAGGATAAACAAATATCAACGCACGAGGACTTTGAACATGAGGTTTTAAAAATTTGGTGAGGTAACAAAGTATAGAATTAAATAATCTGGATTGAATTTTAAGATCCAGGTTTTCTACTTATTAAGAATGTGACCATGGGCACAGAATTAAGATTTATTTAGCTCAGTTATTTTCTATGTTAAATGCAGATAATCATGTCTACCTCAGATAGGATTATCAAGAAAATGAAATGAGATTTTACATGTAAAGTGCTTAACACAAGGCCTCTCATATCATAAACACTGTATAGATGAGAGCTGCTATTATTATCAATGATAGATTAAAATTTGTAAATGCAAAATAATACTGATTAGTAGAACAAGGCTTTTTTGATTTGCATGCTAGTGAATATAGAATACATTTTGAAATGCTGCCATTTATTTGTAACCTTCCTGTGCTTTCTTGAAATATTATACATTTTTTTTTCATTTTGCTAAGTGAGCATCATGGTATAATTCAAATCAATATTCATCTATGTTCAGTAATTTAATTGAAGTTACCATGCCCTACCAGAATTGTTACTACAGTTAATGGGTTTAGGTTGGTACCAAAACACTATGTGATGTGACATTCTACATGTACTTAAATAAGGCAAAAATATATCATTTTACCTGCTCTCATACTGTTCAGTTTTATGAATGGTACACAAATGCTGTATGTATTTATGGCAATTGACTAGTGAGAAAAATAAATTATTATAAGCAATCATTGTAGTAGACAAAAGTTCTGGCTCGTATTCCTCTGAGTTTTGCACCTGCTTATATAATACCTCTGAAATTTACTTTCCTTGTCCCCTGCTCCTGTTATAGAACTGACAATGTAGAGAGGAAGTGGGCAGACTTAACAAACAGTCAAAGACCTCTCTCTCTCTCTCTCTCTCACACACACACACACACACACACATTCATACACATTTTGTTCAACCAAATCAACCATATGGAGAATATATGATGAATAAATCACTAGGCTTGCTCATATCACTAGCAAGTAAAGGGTGTTACAGGTTTTTAAACTTATTATGATTCATTGTACATACTTAATTCAAACAATATATGAAGATATTAGGACGAAAGGAAAAATTTACTTTCAATCTTGTTATACCCACTACTCAAACATTGAGGTTTTTTTTATGTTCAAGTTTTTGAGTATATTCATATGTAGCTTTCACAGAATTTCACACATAGCATACAAAATATTTTCTATTTTTAAGCTTTTGTAGCAGAAACATATATGTTGTTGATATGTAGCCTTTTAATTATAATTATTGTCTGTATAACTTTCTATTGATATTCTCTTATGGCTAATTTAATCAGTTATATACTACAGGAATTTGATCTTACATACTTAACACATGTACACATACAAGTATTTACCAGAAAGAGACCAGAAAGTGTACTAAATATTCAGTATTACCTTAAATATAACTAACTACCCTCGGTAATTACTACCAACATTTTCCAGAATTATATGCAATATTCTCCAAATGTATAGGTGGCTGAATCAAATATGTATGAGGAAAAACACTAACAATAGTAACAACAAAAATAAACATTTACTCAGTATTTACTATGTACTTTCTGTTCATTATTTCATATAACTCAAAATAAGCAAAGAAGAAAGTTATTTTTATCAATATTTTACAGATGGCAAAACTGAGGCTGAGAGGGGTTAAGTACAATGCAAAGAATATATGAAAAAGGTGGGCTTAATCATGAAGACATGAGTATAGTCTTAGAGCTTTATGAAGTCTTTATGTCTTACTTTAATTTTATCATAGCTCTACTCACCTAAGTACAAATATATACAGTAGTCTCTCAGTATCCATGGGGGACTGGTTCCAGGACCTCCATATATATCTAATTCCAAAAATGCTCAAATGCCTTATATAAAATGGCTTAGTATTTGCATATAACCTACACACATCCTCGGTATACTTTAAATCATCTCTAGATTACTTATAATACCTAGTACAATGTAAATGCTATGTAAATAGTTGTAAATACAATGTAAATGCCATGTAAATAGTTGTAAATACAATGTAAATGCTATGTAAATACTTGCTGCCTGAGGCAAATTTATGTTTGCTTTTTGGAACTTTCTGGAATTTTTTTTTTTTTTAATATTTTCTTTTCATGGTTGGTTGAACTCCCAAATGCAGAGCACACAGGTACGGAGGGCCAACTGTATGACACATCATATAAACAGCTAACACTAAAAATAGTTCTTGACAAAAAAATTTTTTTTTACGAGTCATTTCTTAACAATACTAATTCAATTGCTACCGCAAAACTATTAATAACATTATATTAACAACACTAATAAGACCTATTGCAAGGGGAATATTGTCATTTTAAGGACAAAAGAATGACAGAGATAGGAAAAAAAGCTTGAAATCAAAGAGCTATAGTAAAACTGAAATGGTGAAGAGCATGCCTATTAATACCATTTTATTTCAGCTCTCTTTCAGTGGTGTTATGTCCTTTAGATCTGTCCCATAGTTTGTGTTTCCTCTCTTGGTTTCATACTGTCCTTTCACTGGAACCACTGGGAAAGACTATTAACTTGAAATTGATGATACATTTACAGCTAACTTCGTTTAGTTGCTGAGTAATGACACTATCCTTTTTAGGTTATTTGCTTGCTTAAGCAAGAAACTAACCAATTAACAAGCAAGTGCATTATAATAAACAAATACTTCATAAAGGCTTCATAGGGGAAAAAGCCTATTTCTTTCTATTTAATGCTATCACTATGCTTATGTGAACAGAAAATATTAAAGCTCTTGTTTTAAAGGGGAAATAAGGCTTGTCTTATAGAGATTCAATTAAAACTATGATACGTTATAAGAACGAATGGAAAAAGTTATCAGGCTGTGATTTATTTCCCCCTGCTGTTATACTATTTAGATAGGCTGGTATTCCAATTGTTGCAGGACCAGAAAGAGGGGTAACTGTAGGATTTTTCATTTACCTCCCACTATTAGATGAATAAGGAAGCAATACATCCACAGGTCCATTCTTGAAACCTGGAGTCCACACATGTCTCTTCACTGGTGGTCTGGTGAGCCCCTGTATAGGAGAATGTTCTGTGTTTATATTAGAATAGCCCATTCCCCTCAACTTTCAGATACTGATATTTTACTAGGAACACAGATGTGAGCCTCTGGGGAAGGGAGGTTTGTTATCACACCCTAAGACCCCCTTATCAGATTCACCTTGCTTCTAAAAGTGTCAAATCTATTTCTTTTAAATATCTGGATTTCTCTTCATTTTAATGGTAGAAATGAAATGGTGTTATTTTATACCTTTTTCAATTTTTCCAGGCTTTAATAAAATATTTAAGGCCAATCCAAGAAAATTAATTATGTTAAAAATAGAATTCAATCAATATTCCAGAGAGTAGTTTTAGATAATGATCTAATCCTAGCTCATATATTCTGCATTTCTTCACTAAAATTATCTTTTTTAAATTGAAGTATAGTTAATTTACAGTGTTGTGTTTGTTTCAAGTGTACAGCCAAGTGATTCAGTTATATATATATATTATATATATATATTCTTTTTCAGATTCTTTTCCATTATAGGTTATTACAAGATATTGAGTATAGTTCCCTGTGCTATACAGTAGGCCCTTTTTGTTTACCTATTTTATATACAGTAGTGTGTATATGTGAATCCCAAACTCCTAATTTAACTCCAGCCCCCATCCCCTTTGGTAACCATGAGTTTGTTTTCTATGACTGTGAGTCTATTTCTGTTTTGTAAATAAGTTCATTCGTATCAATTTTTTAGATTCCACATATAAGTAATATCATATGATATTTGTCTCTATCTGACTTACTTAAAATTATCTTGATAACAGTGATTAGTGTGTTTCTGCTTTAAGCTGGTAGTTTAGGGTGGGACTAGAATAGAGAGGGAAAATCCTGGCTTATAAAAGTTAGAACTGTACAAGAAACCCTCATATACTTTTTTTGATGAGCAGGAGTATGACATTTCTTGTACAGTTAAGGGTTTTAACAAGATGTGCTAAAGTCACTGACACCTGCTCTGCACTGTCAGCTAGAGTGCTCAGGTCACACATGAGGCCACCCCAGTGCATAGGGTCTTCTGTGTAAACTTGACAACCTGTTGCTGGAAGGCAGTGAGTTAATTTGGTGGTGTCCCCAGTACTTATAAATCAACTTGGCAATCTCTTTCTGCAGTGTCAATAGAGTGAACAATCTGACTTCATAGGTCAGATGAATTTACCTTCATTTATAGCATGAGACCTTCACAGCACTCTGTAGCATTATTGAAATAACTTGGTGGCATTCTATTTTTCTTTCAATGCCTTCAGGAAACAGAAAGACTACCCTGAGTAATGTTTATATACAATTTATTGCTGAGTTAAGCTCTTAATATAAAAAAGGTAACAGTGTAGTATATAATAATATTATTTATCACCATCATCTTGAATGTCATTATTAACACACCGCAATTCTTTGGGCCAAAAGGATATCTGGTTGGGAAAGATAGAAACTGAGCAACCAAAGTCTTTGGGGATGGTCTTGTATACTCCCAAACTTGGCAACATTGTAAGTCTAAGAATTCAAGGAGTAATGACTCACTCTAGTTCAGACCACACTTTCTCTGATCTTAAATAAAATAAATGAAAACAGAAAGGAAATGATAGTAGCCAGCAACTCTTGCTTTTCTCACCAAATTATGTAAAAATTTCCAATTTCCAAAAAGCAGTAACTATAAGTGCAATCAAAATTACATTAAGAGAGTCTCTGCACAAATAATCCTAACATCAAGAAAACAATACTTTAATAGATAAATTTTAGAAAACCCATCATTCCAATTTAACGAGCAAAATTAATTTTAAATGATATTTTCATTTAAATGAGAGGAAAAATCACAAATTATCTTACATTGTTCTAATTTCTCCGTGTGCTGTAGAGGAGGCAGATCATAACTGTGTCCTGGGTAGCCTTACAGCTGTGGCAAATGCCACAGTCAGCACGACCCTGACTTATACTTTAATAACACCTTGATTCAGCAGACAAGGCTTATCTCTGCCTCCAATACATCCCTTAATCTAGCACCTGTCCTCACGTTATACCCTGGTTGCCTAAAGCCATATAAGTTTCATAAATTGCTCTAGAATTTTCCTGAGCTCCACATTCCTATTAAAGCTAGCCTTCCCCCATTGCCTCCCTTTATAGTCAACTGCTGCTCAGAGAAATTAATACCACAGTGTTAATAATTGATGACAGCAAAACATGTCAATGTTGTAAAATAAACCAAAAGAATGAGTATTTTGATTATCTGTTTCTACATAACAAATCATTCCAAAACTCAGTGGCTTAAAACAACATCATTTTTTTTATGTCTCACAGCATCTATAGGTCGGGAATTCAGGAAGGGCTGGACTGGGTGGTTCTGGCTTAGGGTCTCTCATGTGGTTGCAGTCAGAAGTTGGCTAGAACTGGAACAGATGACTGAAAGAGCTGGAGACTGGCAGGGCAGCTCTTTCCTCAGGTACATTCTGGGCTTCTCCATGTGGAGTAGTTTGGACTCCCTTGCAGTATAGCAGCCTCAGGGAAATCAGATTGCTTATGCATCGCGGTTCATGGCTCCAACAGCTAAACAGGTGAAAGTACACAATATTTTATGACCTAGCATCATTTCTGCTGTACTGTGTAAGTGGAGGAAGTCACAAAGGCCCACTCAGATTCAAGAAGAGGATATACAGACTCCACCACTTGATGGTGGACTGGCAAGGTTCTAGAGGAAATTGTAAGATAGGAGATATTTTTGTAGATATCTTTGGAAAATAACAATCTGCCAAAATGAGTAATGTGGGCATTTTGTGGCCTTCATTATGTTTACTCTATAACATGTTATATTTATTTTTGATAAATGTTTATCGATATATAATGGAAAAGAAAATGATAGGAGAATTGATTGAATGCCACTTAGGACTTATTTTCTTTTTGCATTTTTCCCTTAGGAAGACTACCCCAAAACATGTAAGCTCTTACTTACCTTTTCCATGTTTAATGAAGGTATTGTTACCTATACCAGTATTTGAAAAGTCAGATTCTCCTTGAAAAATACAAAATAGATTGTGGAAATTATTAGAAATACCAAACCTTCACCTTATGATTTGCAAATATAAAATAGTGAAGAATTGTAAAACATTCCAATCTGAAGTCCCTCATCAGTCTTCTTAGGTATCTGTTTTAATGGTCGGAAAAACTAGAGCACGTATATCCCATATATCTTCAGCCCATAATTACATGCATTCAAAGGCCATATCTGAAGGAAATCATTATAGTGTAGAAATAGAAAGATTAGCATTTGACCTGATAATCTTACATTAGAGGGTCAAAGAATGAACTGGAAGCCCTTGAACATTTTGAATTATATTGTTTCAAAAACAACCGTAATAAATAACCTTATGTCAATCCATTGAGAGGTTTTGCAGTGCTCAATTGTCCTCAAAATTTCTCATTTGTCACCTGCACTTGGGCAGTCTAGATGCCTGCATACTGAGCTATATTCTGAAGCTTTAAAGAGGTTTCTTAGAAAGAACACATAAAAGGCTTCCCTTAGACTACCTGCAAGGTGTCCATGTGCTTTTTGCTACTTGAGAAAATAACATTCATAGTATAAGAATTAATCATTTTCAGTTGGAAAAGAAATAATTAACTTCACCATTTTACTTTGGGTCCTAGCAGCTTTTGATCGTGTTTTGCAGAATTTAATTATTGAAGACATCTCAAATTGCCAGTATAGTATGTACCTGACATTAGTACACATGTTGACATTTCTATTCAACTAGGATATATCATCAAAATATATTTTAATCCTCCTTGAGGAACATTTCTCCTACAGAAATACTTCTTTGGAGCAAATAAGAAATTGGTAATTAAGATGTAAATAAGATCAAGCCTGTAAACATTTCTTCCTCAGAAATATAACATAACATTTCTGAGACATAACTCAAATGTTTCTGAATCATGTAATGTGTTCTTAAGAGTGCCCCATTTTTGGGCTTCCCTGGTGGTGCAGTGGTTGAGAATCTGCCTGCTAATGCAGGGGACATGGGTTTGAGCCTGGTCTGGGAAGATCCCACATGCCGTGGAGCAACTAGGCCCGTGAGCCACAACTACTGAGCCTGCGCGTCTGGAGCCTGTGCTCCGCAACAAGAGAGGCCAAGACAGTGAGAGGCCCGTGCACCATGAAGAAGAGTGGCCCCCGCTCGCCACAACTAGAGAAAGCCCTCGCACAGAAACGAAGACCCAACACAGCCAAACATAAATAAATAAATTTCTAAAAAAAAACAAAAAAAAAGAGTGTCCTATTTTTATTTTTTTTCAGAAACCCAGACACTTGAGGTAATAATTATATTTAAATAAAAGCAAGTAATAAAATCATTCAAGACTTCTGTCTCTGACCAAGACTGAGTAACAGGGAGAGGGTTAATCCTCCACCAAATAAATGTATGAAACAATGGTTCTAAAGATATTATATGTAGAGTTACAAGAATAGTGATACTAAGGGACAGAAAACAAATAAGGTGATTTCTGCTATTGCTTTAGCTTACTGCCTGGATAACACTTCTATGCTGTAGTACAGGGAGAGGGAACCCAGGCAGAACACTTTGGACTCTTGAAGTTGACTTTTCGGGAATTTGAGTCGAGGGAGGCCAAGGTGACTAGAGACCCAGAGTGGTGTTAAAGGAAAATTTATAGTATAAAATTCTTATATCAGAAAAGAAATGTGGTCTTAACTTAACTATCTAAGCTTCCACACTAAGAAATTAGTAAATGAAAAGCAGAATAAAAACAAGTTCATCAGAAGAAAAGAGATAATAAAAATTAGCAAATCAATGAAATAAAAAACAGAAAAATAGGCTTTCTCTGCAGCTTGATAGCAGGGATGGAAGGAAGCCACAGCAGAAACTCCAAATCAGTTCCCACTGGCCTTTCCCACTGTCTCATCTCTCCCCCTCTGGGTTGGAGACAAGATGGTGGAGTAGAAGGACTTGAGCTCAACTCTCATGAAAACACCAAAATCACAACTAAACGCTGAACAACCATTGACAAAAAAGAATGGAACCTACCAAAAAAAGATATCCTACATCCAAAGACAAAGAAGCCACAACGAGACAGTAAGAGGGGTTCATTTGCAATATAATCAAATCCCATACAAGCTGGGTAGATGACCCACAAACTGGAAAATAATTATATCACAGAGGTTCTCCCACAGGAGTGAGCGCTCTGAGCCCCACATAAGGCTCCCCAGCCTGTGGGTCTGGCGTCAGGAGGAGGAGCCCCAAGAGCATTCAGCTTTGAAGGCCAACAGGTCTTGATTGCAGGAACTCCACAGGACTGGGGGAAACAGAAATGCCACTCTTGGAGGGCACACAGAGTCTCATGTGCACTGGGTCCCAGGGAAAAAGCAATGACTTCATAGGAGCCTAGGACAAACCTACCTGCTGGTCTTGGAGGGTCTCCTGGGGAGGCAGGGTTGGCTGTGACTCACTATGGGGACAAGGACACTGGTGGCAGAGGTACTGGGGAGTACTCATTGGTGTGATCTCTCCTGGAGGCTGCCATTTTGTCACCAAGACCCGGCCCCACTCAAGAGCCTGTAGAGTCCAGTGCTGGGATGTCTCAGGCCAAACAACCAACAGGGAGGAACACAACCCCACACATCAGCAGAAAGGCTGCCTAAAATCTTCCTGAGCCCACAGCCACCTCTAAAAACAACCCTTAATGTGAACCTGCCCACCAGAGGGACAAGACCCAGATCCACCCACCAGTAGGCAGGCATCAGTCTCTCCCACCAGGAAGCCTGTACAAATCTCTTAGACCAACATCACCCACCAGGAGACAGACAACAGAAGCAAGAGGAACTAAAACTTTGCAGCCTACTGAATGGAAACCACAGTCACAAAAATTTAGGCAAAATGAGATAGCAAAGGAATAAGTGCCAGGAGAAGGAACAAGATCAAACCCCAAAAGAACAACTAAGTAAAGTGGAGATAGGCAATCTACCTGAAAAAGAATTCAAAGTAATGATAGTAAAGATGATCCATGATCCCAGAAAAAGAGTGGAGGCACAGACCAAGAAGATGCAAGAAATGTTTAACAAAGAGCTAGAAGATAGAAAGAACAAACAAAGAGAGGTGAACAGTACAACAAATGAAATGAAAAATACACTAGAAGGAATCAATAGCAGAATAAATGAGGCAGAAGAACAGATAAGTGAGTTGGAAAACAGAGTGGTGGAAATCACTGCTGCAGAACAGAATAAAGAAAAAAGAATGAAAAGAAATGAGGACAGTTTAAGAGACTTCTGGGACAACATTAAATGAACCAGCATTCACATTATAGGGGTCCCAGAAGGAGAAGAGAGAGAGAAAGGGCCTGAAAAACACTTGAAGAGATAACAGGTGAAAACTTCCCTAACATGGGAAAGGAAACAGTCACCCAAGTCTAGGAAGCACACAGAGATCCACACAGGATAAACCCAAGGAGGAAAACGCCAAGACACAGATTGATAAGACTGACAAAAATTAAAGACAAAGAGAAAATATTAAAAGCAACAAATAACATACAAGGGAATACTCATATGGTTATCAGCTGAAACTCAGCAGGCCAGAAGGGAATGGCACGATATATTTAAAATGATGAAAAGGAAAAATCTACAAAAAGAATACAATACATCCGAAAGGCTCTTGTTCAGATTCAACAGAGAAATCAAAACTTTACAGACAAGCAAAAGTTAAGAGAATTCAGTACAACAAAACCAGCTTTACAACAAATGCTAAAGGAATTTCTCTAGGTGGAAAAGAAAATGCCACAACTAGAAACAAAAAAAATATGAATGGGAAAGCTCACTGGTAAAGGCAAACATATAGTAAAGGTAGAAAATCATCCACACACAAATATGATATCAAAGCCAGCAATTGTGAGAAGAGAAGAGTACAAATGCAGGATATTGGAAATGAATTTTAAATTAAAAGAACAACAACTTAAAACAATCATGTGTATATATAGACTGCTATATCAAAACCTCATGGTAACTGCAAACTGAAAATCTACAATAGATATACACATAAAACAGAAACAGCAATCCAAACACAACACTAATGTTAGTCATCAAACCGCAAGAGAAGAGAACAAAAGAGGAAGGGAAGGAAAAAGACCTACAAAAACAAATCCAAAACAATTAACAAAATGGCAATAAGAACAAACATATCAATAATTACCTTAATGTAAATGGATTAAATGCTCCAACCAAAAGACATAGACTGGGTGAATGGATAAAAAACAGGACATGTATATGCTGTCTATAAGAGACCCACTTCTGATTATGGGACACATACAGACTGAAAGCAAATGGAAAGAAAAAAGTATTCCATGCAAATGGAAATCAAAAGAAAGCTGGAATAGCAATACTCATATCAGACAAAATAGACTTTAAAATAAAGGCTGTTACAAGAGATAAAGAAGGACACTACATAATGATCAAGGGATCATCATATCCAAGAAGAAGATATAACAATTGTAAATATATATGCACCCAACATAGGAGCACCTCAATATATAAAGCAAATGCTAACAGCCATAAAAGGAGAAATCAACAGTAACACAATAATAGTGGGGGACTTTAACACCTCACTTTCATCAATGGACAGCTCATCCAGACAGAAAATCAATATGGAAACACAGGCCTTAAGTGACCCATTAGACCAGATGGACTTAATTTATATTTATAAAGCATTCTATACAAAAGCAGCAGAATGCAAATTTTTCTCAAGTGCACATGGAACATTCTCTAAGATATATCACATGCTGGGCCACAAAGCAAGTCTTGGTAAATTTAAGAAAATTAAAATCATATCAAGAATCTTTTCCAACCACAATGCTATGAGATTAGAAATCAACTGCAAGGAAAAAAAATGCAAAAACCACAAACACGTGAAGGCTAAACAATATGCTACTAAACAACCAATGGATCACTGAAGAAATCAAAAAATACCTACAGACAAATGAAAACGAAAACACAATGATCCAAAACCTATGGGATTCAGCAAAAGCAGTTCTAAGAGGGAAGTTTATAGCAATACAATCGTACCTCAGGAAAGAAGAAAAATCTCAAATAAAAAACCTAAACTTACACCTAAAGCAACTAGAGAAAGATGAACAAAAAAAACACCCCAAACTTAGTAGAAGGAAAGAAATCATAAAGATCAGAGCAGAAACAAATGACTTAGGGATGAAGAAAACAATAGAAAAGATCAATGAAACTAAAAGCTGGTTCTTTGAAAAGATAAACAAAATTGATGAACCATTAGCCAGACTTATCAAGAAAAAAAGGGAGAGGGCTTAAATCAATAAAATTAGAAATGAAAAAGGAGAAATTACAACTGACACCACAGAAGTACAAAGGATCATAAGGGACAACTACAAGAAACTATATGCCAATAAAATGGACAACCTAGAAGAAATAAATTCTTAGAAAGGTACAATCCCCCAAGACTGAATCAGGAAGAAATAGAAAATATGAACAGACCAATCACAAATACTGAAATTGAAACTGTGATTTAAAAACTCCCAGCAAACAAAAGTCAAGGACCTAATGGCTTCACAGGCAAATTCTATCAAGCATTTAGAGAAGAGTAAACACCTAACCTTCCGAAACTATTTCAAAAAAAATGCAGAAGGAACACTCCAAAACTCATTCTATGGGGCCACCATCACCCTGATACCAAAACCAGAAAAAGATACCACAAAAAAAGAAAATTACAGGCCTATATCACTGATGGACATAGACGCAAAAATCCTCAACAAAATAATAGCAAACCAAATCCAACAATACATTAAAAGGATCACACACCATGATCAAGTTAGATTTATCCCAGGGGTGCAAGGATTTTTCAATATCTGCAAATCAATCAGTGTGATACACAGCTAAAAAATTGAAGAATAAAAACCATATAATCATCTCAATAGATGCAGAAAAAGCTTCTGACAAGATTCAACACCCATTTTTGATAAAAACTCTCCAGAAAGTGGGCAGAGAGGGAACATACCTCAATATAATAAAGGCCATATATGGCAAACCCACAGGAAACACCATACTCAATGGTGAAAAGTTGAATGCATTTCCTCTAAGATCAGGAACAAGACAAAGATGTCCACTCTCGCCACTTTTATTCAACATAGTTTTGGAAGTCCTAGCCATGGCAATCAGAGAAGAAAAAGAAGTAAAAGGAATTCAAATTGGAAGAGAAGAAGAAAACTGTCACTGTTTGCAGATGAAATGATACTATACATAGAAAATTTTAAAGATGCTACGAGAAAACTACAAGAGCTCGTCAATGAATTCAGTGAAATTGCAGGATACAAAATTAATACACAGAAATCTGTTGCATTTCTATACACCAACAATGAAAGATCAGAAAGAGAAATTAAGGAAACAATCCCATTTATCACCGCATCAAAAGAATAAAATACCTAGGAATAAACCTACCTAAGGAGGCAAAATCCTATACTCTGAAAACTATGAGACTCTGATGAAAGAAATCAAAGATGACACAAACTGATGGAAAGATGTACCATGTCCCTTGATTGGAAGAATCAACATTGTGAAAATCACTATACTACCCAAAGCAATCTGCAAATTCAGTTCAATCCCTATCAAACTACCAATGGCATTTTTCACAGAACTAGAACAAATTTTTTTTAAAATTTGTATGGAAACACAAAAGACCCTGAAGAGCCAAAGCAATCTTTTTTTTTTTTTTTTTTTCACACACACACACACTGTATTTTATTTTTACAAGGGATAAATAGACTGACACCAAGCATTGTACATGGATGACCACAACAAAAGCAACAATGATTGCAATTACCAAACATGAAACACACTCATACTATGTCATAATATTGACATTCAGTCCAGTAATCCTCCACTGTAACAGCTCCTTTACTTTGCAGTGAAAATTGATTTGTATATTCTTTGCCTCTGAGTCCTTGTGGGATTTTTTTTTTTTTTAAATTCAGACAGAAAGTCACAAAAATTATACTCATCCTCATCAGTTCACTCAGTCCCATGTAATTAATTTTTTTTTTCATCTTGATCTTTTGTTAGCACTTTTATGAGTTCATCAGTTTTTCATTAGAGCTCTGAAAATGCTTATTCATTCAGTTCAGCAGTACAGTCAGTTACCAGAAACCTGTACTTGTCAGAGTCTTTTCCATGAATTTCTTGAAGATGAAACCCTCTTATAGGAACATATTTGCAAAATCATCAGAGTACACCCAGAACTGTCTGTAAATGACAAAAGACTTAAAAATGACCACGGTTAAAGATTTGATGAAAGTTCATAATAATGCAGCTGACAAGAAAATTAGTTATTTCTGAGATATACATTTTAAAGTAATAACTAGGATTATTACTTATAACATTATACCAGAACATATAAGATTTTTAGAAATTTCATGTAATGTCTGAAACATTTATATTAACATATTTCCATACATATTACCATACAAATACAAATATAAGATTTTTAGAAATTTCATGTAATGTCTGAAACATTTATATTAACATATTTCCATACAAATAACCCAATGAAAGTTTAGTATTAGTTGTTTTGTTTGTTTTTTTATACTGCAGGTTCTTATTAGGCATCAATTTTATACACATCAGTGTATACATGTCAATCCCAATCGCCCAATTCAGCACACCACCATCCCCACCTCACCGCAGTTTTCCCCCCTTGGTGTCCATATGTCCATTCTCTACATCTGTGTCTCAACTTCTGCCCTGAAAACCAGTTCATCTGTACCATTTTTCTAGGTTCCACATACATGCGTTAATATACGATATTTGTTTTTCTCTTTCTGACTTACTTCACTCTGTATGACAGTCTCTAGATCCGTCCACGTCTCAACAAAAGACTCAATTTCGTTCGTTTTTATGGCTCAGTAATATTCCATTGTATATATGTACCACATCTTCTTTATCCATTC
This sequence comes from Eschrichtius robustus, assembly GCF_028021215.1. NCBI lineage: Eukaryota > Metazoa > Chordata > Mammalia > Artiodactyla > Eschrichtiidae > Eschrichtius > Eschrichtius robustus. The sequence goes on from NC_090845.1 coordinate 81,677,318, forward strand.
GTCTGTTGATGGGCATTTAGGTTGCTTCCATGACCTGGCTATTGTAAATAGTGCTGCAATGAACATTGGGGTGCATGTGTCTTTTTGAATTATGGTTTTCTCCGGATTTATGCCCAGGAGTGGGATTGCTGGATCGTATGGTAATTCTATTTTTAGTTTTTTAAGGAACCTCCATATGTTCTCCATAGTGGCTGTGTCAATTTACATTCCCACCAACAGTGCAAGAGGGTTCCCTTTTCTCCACACCCTCTCCAGCATTTGTTGTTTGTAGATTTTCTGATGATGCCCATTCTAACAGGAGTGAGGTGATACCTCATTGTAGTTTTGATTTGCATTTCTCTAATAATTAGTGATGTTGAGCATCTTTTCATGTGCTTCGTGGCCGTCTGTATGTCTTCTTTGGAGAAATGTCTATTTAGGTCTTCTGCCCATTTTTGGATTGCGGTGTTTGTTTCTTTGATATTGAGCTGAATGAGCTGTTTATATATTTTGGAGATTAATCCTTTGTCCGTTGATTCATTTGCAAATATTTTCTCCCATTCTGAGGGTTGTCTTTTCGTCTTGTTTATGGTTTCCTTTGCTGTGCAAAAGCTTTGAAGTTTCATTAGGTCCCACTTGTTTATTTTTGTTTTTATTTCCATTACTCTAGAAGGTGGATCAAAAAAGATCTTGCTGTGATTTATGTCAAAGAGTGTTCTTCCTATGTTTTCCTCTAAGAGTTTTATAGTGTCCAGTCTTATATTTAGGTCTCTAATCCATTTTGAGTTTATTTTTGTGTATGGTGTTAGGGAGTATTCTAATTTCATTCTTTTACATGTAGCTGTCCAGTTTTCCCAGCACCACTTATTGAAGAGACTGTCTTTTCTCCATTGTATATCTTTGCCTCCTTTGTCATAGATTAGTTGACCATAGATGCGTGGGTTAATCTCTGGGCTTTCTATCTTGTTCCATTGATCTATGTTTCTGTTTTTGTGCCAGTACCATATTGTCTTGATTACTGTGGCTTTGTAGTATAGTCTGAAGTCAGGGAGTCTGATTCCTCCAGCTCCATTTTTTTGCCTCAAGGCTGCTTTGGCTATTCGGGGTCTTTTGTGTCTCCAAACAAATTTTAAGATGATTTGTTCTAGCTCCGTAAAAAATGCCATTGGTAATTTGATAGGGATTGCATTGAATCTGTAGATTGCTTTGGGTAGTATACTCATTTTCACAATATTGATTCTTCCAATCCTAGAACATGGTATATCTCTCCATCTGTTGGTATCATCTTTAATTTCTTTCATCAGTATCTTATAGTTTTCTGCATACAGGTCTTTTGTCTCCCTAGGTAGGTTTATTCCTAGGTATTTTATTCTTTTTGTTGCAATGGTAAATGGAAGTGTTTCCATAATTTCTCTTTCAGATTTTTCATCATTAGTGTATAGGAATGCAAGAGATTTCTGTGCATTAATTTTGTATCCTGCAACTTTACCATATTCATTGATTAGCTCTAGCAGTTTTCTGGTGGCAGTTTTAGGATTCTCTATGTATAGTATCATGTCATCCGCAAACAGTGACAGTTTTACTTCTTCTTTTCCAATTTGTATTCCTTTTATTTCTTTTTCTTCTCTGATTGCCGTGGCTAGGACTTCCAGAACTATGTTGAATAATAGTGGTGAGAGTGGACATCCTTGTCTCGTTCCTGATCTTAGAGGAAATGCTTTCAGTTTTTCACCATTGAGAATGATGTTTGCTGTGGGTTTGTCATATATGGCCTTTATTATGTTGAGGTAGGTTCCCTCTATGCCCACTTTCTGGAGAGTTTTTATCAGAAATGGGTGTTGAATTTTGTCAAAAGCTTTTTCTGCATCTATTGAGATGATCATATGGTTTTCATTCTTCAATTTGTTAATATGGTGTGTCACATTGATTGATTTGCGTATATTGAAGAATCCTTGCATCCCTGGGATAAATCCCACTTGATCGTGGTGTATGATCCTTTTAATGTGTTGTTGGATTCTGTTTGCTAGTATTTTGTTGAGGATTTTTGCATCTATATTCATCAGTGATATTGGTCTGTAATTTTCTTTTTTTGTAGTGTCTTTGGTTTTGGTATCAGGGTGATGGTGGCCTCATAGAATGAGTTTGGGAGTGTTCCTTCCTCTGCAATTTTTTGGAAGAGTTTGAGAAGGATGGGTGTTAGCTCTTCTCTAAATGTTTGATAGAATTCACCTGTGAAGCCATCTGGTCCTGGACTTTTGTTTGTTGGAAGATTTTTAATCACAGTTTCAATTTCATTACTTGTGATTGGTCTGTTCATATTTTCTATTTCTTCCTGATTCAGTCTTGGAAGGTTATACCTTTCTAAGAATTTGTCCATTTCTTCCAGGTTGTCCATTTTATTGGCATAAAGTTGCTTGTAGTAGTCTCTTAGGATGCTTTGTATTTCTGCGGTGTCTGTTGTAACTTCTCCTTTTTCATTTCTGATTTTATTGATTTGAGTCCTCTCCCTCTTTTTCTTGATGAGTCTGGCTAATGGCTTATCAATTTTGTTTATCTTCTCAAAGAACCAACTTTTAGTTTTATTGATCTTTGCTATTGTTTTCTTTGTTTCTATTTCATTTATTTCTGCTCTGATCTTTATGATTTCTTTCCTTCTGCTAACTTTGGGTTTTGTTTGTTCTTCTTTCTCTAGTTTCTTTAGGTGTAAGGTTAGATTGTTTACTTGAGATTTTTCTTGTTTCTTTAGGTAGGCTTGTATAGCTATAAACTTCCCTCTTAGAACTGCTTTTGCTGCATCCCATAGGTTTTGGGTCATCGTGTTTTCATTGTCATTTGTCTCTAGGTATTGTTTGATTTCCTCTTTGATTTCTTCAGTGATCTCTTGGTTATTTAGTAACGTATTGTTTAGCCTCCATGTGTTTGTCTTTTTTACGTCTTTTTCCCTGTAATTCATTTCTAATCTCATAGTGTTGTGGTCAGAAAAGATGCTTGATATGATTTCAATTTTCTTAAATTTACCGAGGCTTGATTTGTGACCCAAGATGTGATCTATCCTGGAGAATGTTCTGTGCGCACTTGAGAAGAAAGTGTAATCTGCTGTTTTTGGATGGAATGTCCTATAAACATCAATCAAATCTATCTGGTCTATTGTGTCATTTAAAGCTTCTGTTTCCTTATTTATTTTCATTTTGGATGATCTGTCCATTGGTGTAAGTGAAGTGTTAAAGTCCCCCACTATTATTGTGTTACTGTCGATTTCCTCTTTTATAGCTGTTAGCAGTTGCCTTATGTATTGAGGTGCTCCTATGTTGGGTGCATATATATTTATAATTGTTATATCTTCTTCTTGGATTGATCCCTTGATCATTATGTAGTGTCCTTCCTTGTCTCTTGTAACATTCTTTATTTTAAAGTCTATTTTATCTGATATGAGTATAGCTACTCCAGCTTTCTTTTGATTTCCATTTGCATGGAATATCTTTTTCCATCCCTTCACTTTCAGTCTGTATGTGTCCCTAGGTCTAAAGTGGGTCTCTTGTAGACAGCATATATATGGGTCTTGTTTTTGTGTCCATTCAGCCAGTCTATGTCTTTTGGTTGGGGCATTTAATCCATTCACGTTTAAGGTAATTATTGATATGTATGTTCCTATGACCATTTTCTTAATTGTTTTGGGTTTGTTTTTGTAGGTCCTTTTCTTCTCTTGTGTTTCCCACTTAGAGAAGTTCCTTTAGCATTTGTTGTAGAGCTGGTTTGGTGGTGCTGAATTCTCTTAGCTTTTGCTTGTCTGTAAAGCTTTTGATTTCTCCATCAAATCTCAATGAGATCCTTGCCGGGTAGAGTAATCTTGGTTGTAGGTTCTTCCCTTTCATCACTTTAAGTATATCATGCCACTCCCTTCTGGCTTGCAGAGTTTCTGCTGAGAAATCAGCTGTTAACCTTATGGGAGTTCCCTTGTATGTTATTTGTCGTTTTTCCCTTGCTGCTTTCAATAATTTTTCTTTGTCTTTCATTTTTGCCACTTTGATTACTATGTGTCTCGGCGTGTTTCTCCTTGGGTTTATTCTGTATGGGACTCTCTGCGCTTCCTGGACTTGGGTGGCTATTTCCTTTCCCATGTTAGGGAAGTTTTCGACTATAATCTCTTCACATATTTTCTCTGGTCCTTTCTCTCTCTCTTCTCCTTCTGGGACCCCTATAATGCGAATGTTGTTGCGTTTAATGTTGTCCCAGAGGTCTCTTAGGCTGTCTTCATTTCTTTTCATTCTTTTTTCTTTAGTCTGTTCCGCAGCAGTGAATTCCACCATTCTGTCTTCCAGGTCACTGATCCGTTCTTCTGCCTCAGTTATTCTGCTATTGATTCCTTCTAGTGTAGTTTTCATTTCAGTTATTGTATTGGTCATCTCTGTTTGTTTGTTCTTTAATTCTTCTAGGTCTTTGTTAATCATTTCTTGCATCTTCTCAATCTTTGCCTCCATTCTTATTCCGAGGTCCTGGATCATCTTCACTATCATTATTCTGAATTCTTTTTCTGGAAGGTTGCCTATCTCCACTTCATTTAGTTGTTTTTCTGGGTTTTTTTCTTGTTCCTTCATCTGGTACATAGCCCTCTGCCTTTTCATCTCCTCTATCTTTCTGTAACTGTGGTTTTTGGTCCACAGGCTGCAGGATTGTAGTTTTTCTTGCTTCTGCTGTCTGCCCTCTGGTGGTTGAGGCTATCTAAGAGGCTTGATGGGAGGCTCTGGTGGTGGGTAGAGCTGACTGTTGCTGTGGGGGTCAGAGCTCAGTAAAACCTTAATCCACTTGGCTGTTGATGGGTGGGGCTGGGTTCCCTCCCTGTTGCTGTGGCAGTCAGAGCTCAGTAAAACCTTAATCCACTTGACTGTTGATGGGTGGGGCTGGGTTCCCTCCCTGTTGGTTGTTTTGCCTGAGGCAACCCAACACTGGAGCCTACCCGTGCTCTTTGGTGGGGTTAATGGCAGACTCTGGGAGGGCTCACGCCTAGGAGAACTTCCCAGAACCTCTGCTGCTAGTGTCCTTATCCCCACGGTGAAACAGAGCCACCACTCGCCTCTGCAGGAGACCCCCCAACACCAGCAGGCAGGTCTGGTTCAGTCTCCCCCAGGGTCACTGCTCCTTCCCCTGGGTCCCGATGCACACATTACTTTGTGTGTGCCCTCCAAGAGTGGGGTCTCTGTTTCCCCCAGTCCTGTCAAAGTCCTGCAATCAATTCCCACTAGGCTTCAAAGTCTGATTCTCTAGGAATTCCTCCTCCTGTAGCCGGACCCCCAGGTTGGGAAGCCTGACGTGGGGCTCAGAACCTTCACTCCAGTGGGTGGACTTCTGTGGTATAAGTGTTCGCCAGTCTGTGAGCCACCCACCCAGCAGTTATGGGATTTGATTTTACTCTGATTGCGCCCCTCCTACCGTCTCGCTGTGGCTTCTCCTCTGTCCTTGGACGTGGGGTATCCTCCTTGGTGAAGTCGGGGTCTTCCTGTCAATGATTGTCCAGCAGCCAGTTGTGATTCTGGTGCTCTCGCAAGAGGGAGTGAGAGCACGTCCTTCTACTCCGCCATCTTGGTTAATCCCCCATGTGCCAGGCACTCTTATAAGCACTTTACATGTATTAGTTCATTTAATCCTGATATGAGACCCATCGTTACCCACATATTACAGATAAGGGATCTGCGGCACAGAAAAGTCAACTAATCTGCCTTAGCTGGGAAGAGACAGAGTTGGGATTTGAATGCTGCCTCGTAATCATTATACCATAAAGGACATGACCCTTGACTTCTTTCTCTCACCCTCACCGAGCCAAAGCAATCTTGAGAAAGAAAAATGGAGCTTGAGGAATCAGGCTCCCCGGTTTCAGACTATACTACAAAGCTACAGTCATCAAAACAGTATGGAACTGTCACAAAAACAGGAATATAGATCACTGGAACAAGATAGAAAGCCAAGAAATAAACCCATGCACCTATTGTAAATTAATCTACTTCAAAGGAGGCAAGAATATACAAGGGAGAAAAGACAGCCTCTTCAATAAGTGGTGCTGGGAAAACTGGACAGCTACATGTAAAAGAGTGAAATTAGAACATTCTCTAATACCAAACACAAAAATAAACTCAAAATGGATTAAAGACCTAGATGTAAAACTGGATACTCTAAAACTCTTAGAGGAAAACATAGGCAGAACACTCTTTGACATAAATCGCAGCAATATCTTTTGGATCCACCTCCTAGAGTAATGAAAATAAAAGCAAATGTAAACAAATGGGACATAATTAAACTTAAAAGCTTTTGCACAGCAAAGGAAACCATGAACGATATGAAAAGACAACCTATAGAATGGGAGAAAATATTTGAAAAAGAAGCAACCAGCAAGGGATTAATATCCAAAATATACAAACAGCTCATTCATCTCAATATCAAAAGAAAAAAACAACCCAATCAAAAATGGGCTGAGGATCTAAATAGACATTTCTCCAAAGAAGACATACAGGTGGCCAAAAAGCACATGAAAAGATTCTCAACATTCATAATTATTAGAGAAATTCAAATCAAAACTACAATGAGGTATCACCTCATACCATTCAGAATGGCCATCATCAAAAAGTCTACAAACAATAAATGCTAGGGAGGGTATGGAGAAAGGGAACCCTCCTACACTGTTGGTGGGATTGTAGATTGGTACAGCCACTATGGAGAACAGTATGGAGGTTTCTTAAAAAGCTAAAAATAGAGCTAACATATGATCCTGCAATCCCACTCCTGGACATATATCTGGAGAAAACCATAATTCAAAAATATGCATGCACCCCAATGTTAATTGCAGTAGTATTTACAATAGCCATGACATGGAAGCAGCCTACATATCCATTGACAGATGAATGGATAAAGAAGATGTGGTACATATATAAAATGGAATATTACTCAGCTATAAAAAAAGAATGAAATAATGCCATTTGCAGCAGCATGGATGGACCTAGAGATTATCATACTAAGTGAAGTTAGTCAGACAGAGAAAGACAAATATCATATGATATCACTTATATGTGGAATCTAAAAAATGGTACAAATGAACTTATTTACAAAACAAGAACAGCCTCACAGACTTAGAAAACTGATTTATGGTTACCAAAGGGGAAAGCTGTGGGGGAGGGATTAATTAGGAGTTTGAGATTAACATATACACACTACTACATATAAAATACATAATCAACAGGGAAGTACTGTATAGTACAGGGAACTCTACTCAATATTCCATAATAACCTAAATGGGAAAATAATCTGAAAAAGAATAGATGTATGTAAATGTATAAGTAAATCACTTTGCTGTACACCTGGAACTAACACGACATTGTAAATCAACTATACTGCAATATAAAATAAAAATAAATAAAAGAAAAATAATGGAGAAAATCAATGAGAGCAAAAGCTTGTTCTTTGAGAAAATTAATAGCCAGACTGATCAGAAAAGAACAGAGAAGACAAAACTTCCTAATATCAGGATTCTGAAAGCTGACATCACTACAGATTCTACAGATACTTGAAGTATAAAGGGGGAGTATTAACATTTATACCTGTACATTTGGCAACTTTGATGAAATATAAAAATTATTTGGAAGAAAATACAAAAGCCCACTCAGGAAGAAATAAAAAACCTGAATAGCTCTATATCAATTAAAGAAATTGAATTTGAAGTTATAAACATTCTTTTGAGAAAGGATACTCCAAGCTTGGATGGCTTCACTAGGGAATTCTACTCAATATTTTTAAACAAGACAATATTAATTCTGTACAAACACTGAGATAATAGAAGAGGAGGAACATATCCCACATCATTCTTTGAGGCTGAAATTACTCTGATATCAACAGCAGAAACAGATATTAGACAACAAGAAAACTTTCACACCAATATCTTTCATGACCATAGATGCAAAAATTCTTAACAAAGGTTTAGTGAATCAAATCCAACAATGTAGTAAAAGGATACTATGTCATGAACAAGTGGGGCTTACCCCTGGTATGCAAGATTGGTTTAAACACTCAAAATCAATGAGTGTAATTCACAATACTAACAGATTGAAAAAGGAAAACCATAAGAGCATCTCAATCAATACAAAAAAAGAATACAACAAAATCCAGCACTGATTTTTTATAAAAATTCTCAATAGACTAGGACTAGAAGGGAAGTTTTGCAGCTTGATAAAGGATATCTGTGAAAACCTATGGTTAACATTATACAGAATGATGAAATACTGAATGATTTCTCCCTAGGATCAGGAACAAGGCAAGAATGTCCCTTGTCACCACTTCTATTTAACTTGTAGTGAAGGTATTAGTCAATGCTTAAGGTAAGAGAAAGAAATAATGTTGGAAATGAAGGAGTAAAACTTTCTTCAAGGATGTCAAAAAATCTTACACAAAAACTGCTAGAAGTATATCCTTCTTCAAAGATGTCAAAAAATCTTATACAAAAACTGTTAGAACTAACAGTGACTTCATCAAGGCTGTAGGATACAAGATCAACATACAAATATTAAAGGCATTTCTATATACTAGCAAAGAATAACCAAAATATCAATCATGGATTGAAATTCTCAATGTTGTTGAGATGTCAATTTTCCCTAAATGATTTATAGTTTATCTCAAATCTCAATCAAAATTCTGTAGGCTTCCGTTTTTTTGTAGAAATTGACAAGCTGATTCTAAAATTCATATGGGAATGCTAAAAAACCAGAGCAGCATAAGAAACTTTGAAAGAGAAGAACAATGTTCAAAGACTTACATTGCCTGACTTGAAGACTTGTTAATGGTGCAGTAATCAATACAGTGTGGCTTTGTGGGGGAAAAAAGGACAAATAGAACAGAGTAATGGAATGGAGAGTCCAGTAATCGACTCACACATATATAAACAACTGATTTTTACCAAAGGTATAAAAAAAATTCAGTGGAGAAATTCTTGCCAATACGTGGTGCTGCAATATTTGGATATCCACATGTGAAAGAATGGATGTCAATTCATGTTTCACATCATATATCAATCAATAAAAATTAACTCAAAATGGATCATCAACCTAAATGTAAAACCTAAAGCCATAAACCTTCTAGAATAAAACATGTGAGATCTTTCTGACCTTGGGTTATACAATAATTTACAATAATTCCTTATATGGAACACCAAAAAAAAAAGATTAATTGTACCTCATCAAAATTAAGCACTTCAACTTTTTAGAGACATTCCTTTTTGTGTGGGTGTGTGTGTAAATATGCGTGTGTGTGTGTGCCAGGCCCTTTAAATTTTTATTTGCATTTTTTCATTTGTAGAGACATTCTTAAGACAATGGAAAGACAAGCCACAGAAAGAGAATTTATTTGCAGATCTCATATTTGATAAAGGATTTATATCCAGAAATTTATTTTTAGAAATTCTCACAACTAAGTAGTGAGATAACAAACAGCCTAATTAAAAATGGTCGAAACAATGTGAACAGACACTTCAACAAAGAATATCTATGGGTGGCAAACATTTCATTAAAATATGCACATCCCAGGTCATTAGGGAAATGCAAAATAAGACATTTGAATACTTGAAATTAAAAACTCTTAGTGAGAATGTGAGGCATCTGGAATTCTCATATATTGCTGGTGGGAATGTAAATTGAAGAAATATGCTGGAAAACAGTTTGACAGTTTCTAAAAAGTTAAACATACTCCCATTAGATGACCTAGTCATTCTATCCTTAGTCATTTGCTCGAGAGAAATGAACCTCTCTCTATCCCCCTCTCCCCCCACCCTCTCTCTCTCTCTATATATATATACACACACACATATGCTTGGGGAAATTTTATAGAGGAAGCTGGGTTACCACATATTTTATTCAAATGGTCCTTTTCCTTCTTAACCAATCTATGCCTTTCTTTACAACCTGGTTTTAAAACCACCTCCTCTGTAAAGTCTTCCCTGATTAATCTCTTCTCACTCGTTCACAGACTTTAATACACATCCTCTCAAGCTTGTTGAACTCCGTTTTTCTAACTTAATCTGCTTGTTTACAACATTACATCTTTAACTTAAATCAATTGTGATCAGGGAATCTTATTTTCCATTTCTTTTGTATGCCTCCATGTTAAATTCAGTGTTCCATGAATAATAGGCATTCAGATAAGTAGCAAAGTAGCATTATCTGGCACACATTAATTATAACATGTGCCATAACTAGGGTTTTGTTATTTCCAATTTGAAGTTTACAGTTATAGACTGTTTTTAAAAAATGCCTTGTTAATAAAGTTACAGTGAAATCACTACCTTTCGCTAATTATCTGCTAAACATTTAAGAGTTGGGGTCACCTAAATTTCTTGGGAAAATGACAATATTCAGCATAATGAGATGTATAAACAAGAGAAATTAAGAAAGCAAGTAAATACTTTTTTAATGAGTATTTCATTTCTTTTGACAAAGGCATTTATTTACTGGTATCACAGGGCAGCTTCACTCTTAATAAGAACATTCAGGTTGTACTTTGTCTTATTTTCCTAAATCTTTGGTGTGTGTGTGTGCAGGTCTCTGGTATGTAAAGGTTGCAAATGTTATAATAAGAGCATAAGATGTAGGATCTCTGGTAATTTGGGCTCCTATGTATTTCTTGAAATATGACCTCTCACTTCCAGTACACATTGTCTGTGTGTCAGTGAAGAAAATAAATAAGTAATGAAAATTATTGGCTTCAATTTACAAATATGTCCTGACAAGTTCTGGAGCTAAATGTTATAATTTACCCTTATCACATACTTTCACAAAATATTGTGTTTGTTAATAAACAATAGATTGGGTTAGTAGACCAATGTTTCTCAAACTGTAGTTCTTAGACCAACAGCAGCATTTGGGAACTAAATCTTAATGCATGTTCTCAGGCACCACCCCAGGCCAGTTGAATCAAAAACCCCAGGGGTGGGCCCCAAAGATGGATGTTTTAATAACCCTACGAGTTATTCTGATGCATGTTAAGGTTAACTATTGGGTTAAACCGAGTGAAACTTACCAACTTGGGTTTACGCCTAGGCGTTCAGGGTTGCTTAGCCAATAAGAAATGCTATCATACTAAATGCCAGGGTAAGAAAGAAACAGTGAAGGTAGAAAATCTATGCAACATGTACATAGGAGGCAGCACAGAGTATTAGTTTAGTGCCCTTGATTTTGTTTGAAACTGCTAAAATTTCATGCCCAGCTTCACCATGAATTACTGATAAAAACTCAAGTTATTTAAAACTTCTGTGATTGAATTTCGAATGTGCAAAATTAGGATGATGATACTAGTACCTGATGAATAGCATCTTGTGAGGATAAAATAATACATATGAAGGATTCGAACTGCAAGAGATTTAAATCCTAAGATTTTGCATGAAAAGACTCTGTTTATGTACTTTTTTGTGGCTTATGTTATACACCTGACAATCAATGGGTGTATGTGAGCTACGGAGTCATTAAATCATTTCTACCTGATGGAGAAAGGCTTTCGCACTGAAGAACTAAGGTTTTATCAAGCATTCAACTTCTGGAAGATTGCTTTGGAAATAATTTTTCACTATTCAGAAATTCACTTGAAATGCATATGCAGCCATGTGAGTAAAGATATTGAAAGAACTCACTTTGAGAACTTTCCTGAGGGAAGGTGGGCATTGAACAGATTTCATGTTCTGAATAGAGGTTGTAATAGGACAGATCATGTGCCTAGTTGAACTTGGCAATTTGCCCAATTTGATTTAAATACTTTCTGATCCATTCAATCTTTTGATATCAATTTAGCACTTAGAAATTATCTTTGATATTTCTAGAAAGTAAACTTCAATTAAGCAAGATATATTTATCAGCATCTTTAGTGACAGAAAAACCTTACAGTCCTTTACCTTTATAAATAACCTGCGAATTATCATCAGTGTTGAAAATTGGACCTGGAATCTATTTTAACTTTGTGCTTTTGTGATTCAACTGCACTGGAAAGCTTCTGTTTGCATTTCAGGCTCTGAATATAGCACTTGCTTTTGGACTACTTTCTTCAGTCTCTCAGAGTTAGGGGGTTAGGGTCAATCAGTTCCATTATGGAAAAAACAAAATTAATTGTTTATTCCTGATATGCTATAACTCCCTCCTATTTTTTCAGTTTGAAGATAATACATTATTTTTCCAACATTGGATGCAGTAGCCACCTAGATTGTGTGCAAAATCAATTTTTTTTCAGATCCTAAGGCATGAAAATAACTACTATCAATTTGAGATGAACACCAAAGTCCATAGTTTTATTTATTTAGTTACTTAAATAATCTTTATTGGAGTAAAACAGTTTTTTCTTTTTAACATCTTTATTGGACTATAATTGCTTTACAATGGTGTGTTAGTTTCGGCTTTATAACAAAGTGAATCAGTTATACATATACATATATCCCCATATCTCCTCCCTCTTGCATCTCCCTCCCACCCTCCCTATCCCACCCCTCTAGGTGGCCACAAAGCACAGAGCTGATCTCCCTGTGCTATGCGGCTGCTTCCCACTAGCTTTCTATTTTATATTTGGTAGTATATATATATGTCTTGCCACTCTCTCACTTCATACCAGCTTACCTTTCCCCTCACCGTGTCCTCAAGCCCATTCTCTACGTCTGAGTCTTTATTCCTGTCCTGCCTCTAGGTTCTTCAGAACCACTTTTTTCGTTTTCTTTCTTAGATCCCATATGTATCTGTTAGCATACGGTATTTGTTTTTCTCTTTCTGACTTACCTCATGCTGTATGACAGACTCTAAGTCCAAACACCACACTACCAATAACTCAATTTCCTTTCTTTTTTATGGCTAAGTAATATTAAATTGTGTATATGTGCCACATCTTCTTTATCCATTCATCTATGATAGACACTTAGGTTGCTTCCATGTCCTGGCTATTGTAAACAGAGCTGCAATGAACATTGTGCTACATGACTCTGTTTGAATTATGGTTTTCTCAGGGTATATGCTCAGTAGTGGGATTGCTGGGTTGTATGGTAGTTCTAGTTTTAGTTTTTTAAGGAACCTCCATACTGTTCTCCATAGTGGCTGTATCAATTTACATTCCCACCAACAGTGCAGGAGTGTTCCCTTTTCTCCACGCCCTCTCCAGCATTTACTGTTTGTAGATTCTTTGATGATGGCCATTCTGAGTGGTGTGAGGTGATAACTCATCGTGTTTTTGACTTGCATTTCTCTAATGATTAGTGATGTTGAGCATCCATTTTGAGTTTATTTTTGTGTATGGTGTTAGGGAGTGTTCTAATTTCATTCTTTTATATGTAGCTGTCCAGTTGTCCCAGCACCACTTATTGAAGTGGCTGTCTTTTCTCCATTGTATATCTTTCACTCCTTTGTCATAGATTAGTTGACCATAGGTGTGTGGGTTTATCTCTGGGCTTTCTATCCTGTTCCATTGATCTATATTTCTGTTTATGTGCCAGTACCATACTGTCTTGATTACTGTAGCTATGTAGTATAGTCTAAAGTCAGGGAGCCTGATTCCTCCAGCTTCGTTTTTCTCTCTCAAGATTGCTTTGGCTATTTGGGGTCTTTTGTGTTTCCATACAGATTGTGAAATTTTTTGTTCTAGTTCTGTGAAAAATGCCATTGGTAGGTTGATAGGAATTGCACTGAATGTGTAGACTGCTTTGGGTAGTATAGTCATTTTCACAATGTTGACTCTTCCAATCCAAGAAGATGGCATATCTCTCCATCTGTTTGTATCACCTTTAATTTCTTTCATCAGTGTCTTATAGTTTTCTGCATACAGGTCTTTTGTCTCCTTAGGTAGATTTATTCCTAGGTATTTTATTCCTTTGTTGAAATGGTAAATGGGAGGGTTTCCTTAATTTCTCTTTCAGATTTTTCATCATTAGTGTATAGGAATGCAAGAAATTTCTGTGCATTGATTTTGTATCCTGCTACTTTACCAAATTCATTGATTGGTTCTAGTAGTTTTCTGGTAGCATCTTTAGGATTCTCTATGTATAGTATCATGTCATCTGCAAGCAGTGACAGCTTTACTTCTTTTCTGATTTGGATTCCTTTCATTTCTTTTTCTTCTCTGATTGGTGTGGCTAAAACTTCCAAAACTTTGTTGAATAATAGTGGTGAGAGTGGGAAACCTTGCCTTGTTCCTGATAGAGGAAATAGTTTCAGTTTTTCACCATTGACAACGATGTTGGCTGTGGGTTTGTCATATATGGCCTTTATTATGTTGAGGAAAGTTCTCTCTATGCCTACTTTCTGCAGGGTTTTTATCATAAATTGCTTGGCTAGCTATGGCACACTAGCCCACTTCAGGCTGTCTTCTCACAGCCAACCCCAGTCCTCTCCCTGAGATCTGACCTCCGAAGCCCAAGCCTCAGATCCCAGCCTCCACCAGCCCCGGTGGGTGAGCAGACAAACCTCTCGGGCTGGTGAGTGCTGGTCAGCACTGAGCCTCTGTGCGGGAATCTCTCCGCTTTGCCCTCCGCACCCCTGTGGCTGTGCTCTCCTCTGTGGCTCCAAAGCTTCCCCCCTGCCACTCCCCGTCTCCACTCACGAAGGGGCTTCCTAGTGTGTGGAAACTCTTCCTTCTTCACAGCTCCCTCCCAGAAGTGCAGATCCCATCCTTATTCTTTTGTCTCTGTTTTTTTCTTTTGCCCTACCCAGGTACATGGGGAGTTTCTTGCCTTTTGGGAAGTCTGAGGTCTTCTGCCAGCGTTCAGTAGATGTTCTGTAGGGGTTGTTCCACATGTAGATGTATTTCTGATGTATTTATGGGGAGGACAGTGATCTCCATGTCTTACTCCTCCGTCATCTTGAGGGTCTCCCCAAAGCCCATAGTTTTAGACCTCAAGTGAATCTTCATCCAACAAGAGAGATTACTTTTCTATTTGGTTCACTTGTAAGTAGCTTCTTATGTTTAAATCACACTTGAATCTATAATCAGGAATCTAAAAGTAATGTGCTCCAGGCTTTGATTCCTGAAACTTGTCTGAAAATAAGTGAAAATCAAGGCATTTGTAGGAAATTGAAATGTATTCATCTTGAACAAGCTTTGCATGCATAAGCATGTTTTTCAATCCATTGTTGGACTAGAAGCAACCAAATGATAACAAATCTTAACAGTGAAAATGAGCTCCTCTCTAATCTGCAAGTATCGGATCAATAACACTCCATCTGTTAATGGAGAAGGCCAACACTCTTGAGGTTTCCAAACTGTGTGAAAATCACACTTAAAATGAGTAACAGAAAGCATTTACTAGAACATTGTGAAGAAAAGTTGCTTTAAATATACTTTGCTGGTTAGCCTGAAACTTCACTATAATGAGATCATTTCTTTCTAGCCAGTTATCTTATAAATGTTTGTATATGTATGTGAGTAGATAGACACTGGTAGAAGGAGTGTGTTTTTAAAACATTCACAATAGTGATTATTATTTGACAGTTAATATCTAATCTCTTTTTTATTTAATATCATTATATTTTGTTTTTACTGACCTATGTTTGCACAGTAGGTGGTATAAAAATAAGCCTAGAATCTTCATTAGGCCAGTATTAGTCAGTTAGCAAAGCTGTGTTATGATTTGGAAGTTAACTAGTGGGTTATATTTTATTTATTTTTTAAATTCATTAATTAAATAATTTTTTAACATCTTTATTGGAGTATAATTGCTTTACAATGCTGTGCTAGCTTCTGCTGTATAACAAAGTGAATCAGCTATATGTATACATATATCCCCATATCCCCTCCCTCTTGTGCTTCCCTCCCACCATCCCTATCCCACCCCTCTGGGTGGTCACAAAGCACCAAGCTGATCTCCCTGTACTATGCAGCTGCTTCCCACTAGCTATCTATTTTACATTTGGTAGTGTATGTATGTCCATGCCACTCTCTCACGTCGTCCCAGCTTACACTTCCCCCTCCCTGAGTCCTCAAATCTATACTCTTTGCCTGTGTCTTTTTCCTCTTCTGCCCCTATGCTCATCAGAAACTTTTTTTTTTGTTAGATTCCATATTATATGTGTTAGGATACAGTATTTGCTTTTCTATTTATGACTTACTTCACTCTGTATGACACACTCTAGGTCCATCCACTTCACTACAGAAAACTCAATTTTGTTTGTTTTTATGGCTGAGTAATATTCCATTGTATATATGTGCCACATCTTCTTTATACATTCATCTGTCGATGGACATTTAGGTTGCTTCCATGTCCTGGCTATTGTAAATAGTGCTGCAATGAACATTGTGGTACATGTCTCTTTTTGAATTATGGTTTTCTCAGGGTATATGCCCAGTAATGGGATTGCTGGGTCATATGGTAGTTCTACTTTTAGTTTTTTAAGGAACCTCCATACTGTTCTCCATAGTGGTTGTATCAATTTACATTCTCACCAACAGTGCAAGAGGGTCCCTTTTTCTCCACACCCTCTCCAGCATTTACTGTTTGCAGATTTTTTGATGATGGCCATTCTGACTGGTGTGAGGTGATACCTCATTGTGTTTTTGACTTGCATGTCTCTAATGATTAGTGATGTTGAGCATCCTTTCATGTGTTTGTTGGCAATCTATATGTCTTCTTTGGAGAAATGTCGATTTAGGTCTTCTGCCCATTTTTGGATTTGGTTGCTTGTTTTTTTGTTATTGAGCTGCATGAGCTGCTTGTAAATCTTGGAGATTAATCCTTTGTCAGTTGCTTTGTTTGGAAATATTTTCTCCCATTCTGAGGGTTGTCTTTTCATTTTGTTTATGGTTTCCTTTGCTGTGCAAAAGCTTTTAAGTTTCATTAGGTCCCATTTGTTTATTTTTGTTTTTATTTCCATTTCTCTAGGAGGTGGGTCAAAAGGATCTTGCTGTGATTTATGTCATAGAGTGTGCTGCCTATGTTTTCCTCTAAGAATTATATAGTGTCTGGCCTTATATTTAGGTCTTTAATCCATTTTGAGTTTATGTTTGTGTATGGCTTTAGGAAGCATTCTAATTTCATTCTTTTACATGTAGCTGTCCAGTTTTCCCAGCACCACCTATTAAAGTGGCTGTCTTTTCTCCACTGTATATTCTTGCCTCCTTTATCAAAGATAAGGTGACCATATGTGCATGGGTTTATCTCTGGGCTTTCTATCCTGTTCCATTGATCTATATTTCTGTTTTTGTGCCAGTACCATACTCTCTTGATTACTGTAGGTTTGTAGAATAGTCTGAAGTCAGCAAGCCTGATTCCTCCATCTCCGTTTTTCTTTCTCAAGATTGCATTGGCTACTCGGGGTCTTTTGTGTTTACATACACATTGTAAAATTTTTTGTTCTAATTCTGTGAAAAATGTCATTGGTAATTTGATAGGGATTGCATTGACTCTGTAGATTGCTTTGGGTAGTATAGTCATTTTCACAATGTTGATTCTTCCAATCCGAGAACATGGTATATCTCTCCATCTGTTTGTATCATCTTTAATTTCTTTCACCAGTGTCTTATAGTTTTCTGCATACAGGTCTTTTGTCTCCCTCGGTAGGTTTATTTCTATGTATTTTATTCTTTTTGTTGCAGTGGTAAATGTGTTTCCTTAATTTCTCTTTCAGATTTTTCATTGTTAATGTATAAGTATGCAAGAGATTTCTGTACATTAATTTTGTATCCTGCTACTTTCCCAAATTCAAGGATTAGCTCTAGTAGTTTTCTGGTGGCATCTTTAGGATTCTCTATGTATAGTATCATGTCATCTGCAAACAGTGACATGTTTACTTCTTCTTTTCCAATTTTTATTATTTTTATTTCTTTTTCTTCTCTGATTGCCATGCCTAAAACTTCCAAAACTATGTTGAATAATAGCGGCGAGAGTGGAAATCCTTGTCTTGTTCCTGCTCTTAGAGGAAATGGTTTCAGTTTTTCACCACTGAGAATGATGTTGGTTGTGGGTATGTCATATATGGCCTTTATTATGTTGAAGTAGGTTCCCTCTATGGCTACATCCTGGAGAGATTTTATCATGAATGGGTGTTGAATTTTGTCAAAAGCTTTCTCTGCATCTATTGAGATGATCATATGGTTTTTCTCCTTCAGTTTGTTAATATGGTGCATCACATTGATTGATTTGCGTATATTGAAGAATCCTTGAATTCCTGGGATAAACCCCACTTGATCATGCTGTATGATCCTTTTAATGTGCTTTTAGATTCTGTTTGCTAGTATTTTCTTGAGGAGTTTTGCATCTATATGCATCAGTGATATTGGCCTGTAGTTTTCTTTTATTGTGACATCTTTGTCTGGTTTTGGTATCAGGATGAAGGTGGCCTCGGAGAATGAGTTTGGGAGTGTTCCTCCCTCTGCTATATTTTGTAAGAGTTTGAGAAGACTATGTGTTAGCTCTTGTTTATATGTTTCGTAGACTTCACCTTTAGGGCCATCTGGTCCTGGGCTTTTGTTTGTTGGAAGATTTTTAATCACAGTTTCAATTTCAGGGCTTGTGATTGGTCTGTTCACATTTTCTATTTCTTCCTGGTTCACTCTCTAAAGCTTGTGCTTTTCTAAGAATTTGTCCATTTCTTCCGGGTTGTGCATTTTATTGGCATATAGTTGATTGTAGTAATGTCTCATGATCCTTTGCATTTCTGCAGTGTCATTTGTTACTTCTCCTTTTTCATTTCTATTTCTGTTGATTTAAGTCTTCTCCCTTTTTTTCCTGACGAGTCTGGCTAATAGTACATCAATTTTGTTTATCTTCTCAAAGAACCAACTTTTAGTTTTAGTGATCTTGGCTATTGTTTCCTACATTTCTTTTTCATTTATTTCTGATCTGGTCTTTATGACTTCTTTCCTTCTGCTAACTTTGGGGGATTTTTTTGTTCTTCTTTCTCTAATTGCTTTAGGTGCAATGTTAGGTTTCTTATTTGAGATTTTTCTTCTTTCTTGAGTAGGATTGTATTGTGATATACTTCCTTCTTAGAACTGCTTTTGTTGCATCCCATAGGTTTTCAGTTATCGTGTTTTCATTGTCATTTGTTTCTAGGTATTTTTAGATTTCCTCTTTGATTTCTTCAGTGATCTCTTGGTTATTTAGTAGCATACTGTTTAGCCTCCATGTGTTTGTATGTTTTACAGTTTTTTCCTGTAATCGATATCTAGTCTCATAGCATTGTGTTTGGAAAAGTTACTTGATACGATTTCAATATTCTTAAATTTACTGAGGCTTGATTTGTGACCCAAGATATGATCTGTCCTGTGGAATGTTCCATGAGCGCTTGAGAAAAAATGTTCATTCTGTTGTTTTTAGATGGAATGTCCTATAAATATCAATTAAGTCCATCTTGTGTAATGTGTCATTTAACGCTTGTGTTTCCTTATTTATTTTCATTTTGGATGATCTGTTCATTGGTGAAAGTGGAGTTTTAAAATCCCCTACTCTTATTGTGTTACTGTTAATTTCCCCTTAATTTCCCCTATGGTTAACACTCATAGGTCATTCATTCACAAAAAATATCCTCAATCCACTTATTGTTCTCGGCCCTGGAGATATAGAGCTGAATAAGACAAGCTTCTAGCTGGAGTCAAGTTCATAATCATTCAAGAGGCATGGAAATTTAAAGATGTAATACAATGTGAATAAATTGTAAAATGAAAATATTAATTGATATGAGAGCCTATCATTGATATTACTGAGAGTAGGAAGCAAGTAAATCTGTCTAAGTAATTAGATTCTCAGAGATTACTTGCTATAACCAGTCTTGATTCCAGGGAGCTCATCTTAAGGTTTTTTTTTTTTTTAAGTTGTTAAATATGGGTAAATGTATAAAAGGTGGTGATTTACCATGGGAAAAATGAATAACTATATCTGTATTGACCATTTATAGTGTTTAGCATATTCTAGGAACCATACTAAGGAATGTAAATGTAATTAAAAGCTTACAAACAAAAACAATCCCTTTGGTAATCTCTAAAATATACAAACAGCCCATGCTGCTCAATATCAAAAAAATAAACAACCCAATCCAAAAATGGGCAGAAGACCTAAATAGACATTTATCCAAAGAAGACATACAGATTGCCAACAAATATGTGAAAAGATGCTCAACATCACTAATTATTAGAGAAATGCAAATCAGAACTACAATGAGGTATCATCTCACACTGGTCAGAATGGCCATCATCAAAAATTCTACAAACAATAAATGCTGGAGAGGGTGTGGAGAAAAGGGGACCCTCCTACACTGTTGGTGGGATTGTAAATTGTTACAGCCATTATGGAGAACAGCATGGAGGTTCCTGAAAAAACTAAAAATAGAACTACCATATGACCCAGCAGTCCCACTCCTGGGCATACACCCAGAGAAAACCATAATTCAAAAAGATACATGCACTCCAATATTCATTGCAGGTCTATTTACAATAGCCAGGACAAGGAAGCAACCTAAATGTCCATCAACAGAAGAATAGATAAAGAAGATGTGGCACATATATACAATGGAATATTACTCAGCCATAAAAAGGAAAAAAGTGTGCCATTTGCAGAGACGTGGATGGACCTAGGGACTGTCATACAGAGTGAAGTAAGTCAGAAAGAGAAAAACAAATATCATATTATATCGCTTATATGTGGAATCTAGAAAAATGGTACAGGTGAACTTACTTGCAAAGCAGAAATAGAGACACAGATGTAGAGAACAGACTTATGGATACCAAGGGCAAAGGGGGAGTGGGATGAATTGGGAGACTGGGATTGACATTTATACACTATTGATACTATGTATAAAATAGATAACTAATGAGAACCTACTGTATAACACAGGGAACTCTACTCAGTGCTCTGTGGTGACCTAAATGGGAAGGAAATCCAAAAAAGAGGGGATTTATGTATACATATAACTGATTCACTTTGCTGTACAGCAGAAACTAACACAATGTTATAAAGCAAGTACACTCCTATAAAAATTAATTTAAAATCCCATAAATACAGAAAAATTCACCAGAAAAAAAAAATCCCTTTGGGATACAAATATGTAAATATATATATATATATATATATATATATATATATATATATATATATATATATATATATACCCAAAGAGATGAGGAACATAAGCTTAAAGAGTAAAACACTTGCCTCAGGTCACACAGTTAATAAGTAAGTATTTCAGCCTCCATCTCAGTTCTTTGATTAGACTCCAGATACATATTCTTAACTTCTACATTTTACTGCCCTCCATTTAGGTCTATAGTTCCATATCTAACAACTAGAATTATTTTTGCTTGAGTAGTTTGCTTTAAAAATATTCTTCAATCAAAAGCCTATATTCACACAAAGAGGGCATGCTTCAGTTTTCTCAGACCCACATTACTTTTTCAAATAAAACAGTAAACCAGGTTGACAATCTTTTCAAATAGAAGCTTCTTATTCAAATAACTACCATCATTAACTTATTATATGAATTTCTTGCTTCTCAGTTAGGTAAAGTTAATAAATTATCTTCTATTGCTTTAGAGAATTTAGTCTGCATTCTGTATTCTTAAATCATGTTGAGAAAGGAAAGTGCAGAATTTGCAGTTGTGGAGTATTGTCACAATATACCTTTTTTTTTTAAAATTGAGTAATTTGGACATGGATACATAAAGAAGTGTATATAAAAACAACTACAAGCACATTTATGTATAAAACCTGTAGTTAATTTTCTCTCCTTTAATCAAATTCATAAGATTACACATATATAAAGTAAATTCTTTACCAAATATTGGAAGCACTCCAACATATAATACTGTTTTCCTGCCTTGGATAATTGTTAGATTTAGACCCCATTATAGTGGTCTTCAAGTGGTTTCGAAATATAGAAAACACAGCATGTTAAATGCCTATAAATAACCCACAGTCAATTACATTAAATTGTTAATTTGTATTGTTACCAATTCCTGTGCAATAAGTGGCTGGGCCATGTTGGTTGATATCCTGAAGCTCAGGTATTAACACTGATTTTGAAGTGCTTGGTTTGTTTTTCTCCATTCATAATCACTTGTGGTTTATCAAAGCTACAAATTTGAATATATTTACCTTGTTTAGAAATTCAAAATGAACAATAAAAATATTTGAAGTTAATTATATTCTTCTGTTTATCATTTCTGATTATTGGATTATGTCTATTTCATGCTGTTTAGTAGCTAATCTGAAACATTTTCCAAACTAAACAACTGGCTAAATGTAAGAATATTTCTAATGAAATTGAATGTTTTATTTGATCAGAATCATGATTTGCTAAAGTTGGCTTGGTGCTGAACACCTTTATTTGAAACTCAAATAGCTGTCTTATTGTAAATGTGTAGCAGACAGAGTTCAGGCAAAATCCATTTTCAGGATGGTGTGCCTCAAAGCCATTTGGCAGACCAAAGTTTAATATTGGATTCATTTTAGAAACTCTATCTGCCTTCTTGAGTGTTAGGTAGAATAGAATTCAGCAGAAACCAGTTGAGCACTAATGATATAAACCTATATGGTTCTATCAATTTAGAAATCAACCAAAAGCACTTAGACATTCAGACTCGTTTTCAGAACAGGTTTTCTCCTCACCCTTTAGTAGAATAAGTTAGATTACAATGAAGGGTGGGGAAAGGAAGCAATAAATCTTAAACCTGTAATGACACTTCAAATTTTATTTCAGAACCACTCATATTGAATATGAAAATAAGGGAACATACACAAAATGTTTTATCTAAGGCTCCATCTCTAGGTATAATTCTTCATGTAAAAAGACTTTTTGTCTTTAGGGGAAAAGATCACATTAGATAAGATTTTTAACATTATCAAACTAGCTTTGAATTATCTGATGGATCTTGTCTGTAGTTTTAAAAATCCACTGTTTGTGCATTTTTAAACATGATTTTTTTGGGGAAAAAATGGTTTTACTCAAGAAAACTGGGAAAATAGTGCTACCAAATTTAATCCCTAACTCAATAACATTCAATATTACTTTTTGATAGACACTTAGCTTGCTTGCATGTCCCGGCTATTGTAAATAGTGCTGCAATGAACATTGGGGTTCATGTGTCTTTTTGAATTATGGTTTTCTCTGGGTATATGCCCAGTAATGGGATTGCTGGATAAAGAAGATGTGGTACATATATACAGGAATATTACTCAGCCATAAAAAAGAATGAAATTGGGTCATTTGTAGAGATGTGGATGGGCCTAGAGACTGTCATACAGAGTGAAGTAAGTCAGAAAGAGAAAAACAGTTATCGTATATTAATGCATATATGTGGAATCTAGAAAAATGGTACAGATGATCTTATTTGCAAAGCAGAAGTAGAGACACAGATGTAGAGAACAAATGTATGGATACCAAGGGGGAAAGGGGGGGTGGGGGGAATTGGGAGATTGAGATTGACATATAAACATTATTGATAGTACATATAAAATAGATAACTAATGAGAAGCTACACTATAGCACACAGAGCTCTACTCGATGCTCTGTGGTGACCTAAATGGGAAGAAAATCCAAAAGAGAGGGGATGTATGTATACATATAGCTGATTCACTTTGCTATACAGTACTATACTCCAATAAAAATTATTTTAAAAATATTATTTTTTGGACATTCAATTATACATTATATGTAAACTAAATTGACTCTTATGTTGAGTCTGAACAATGTGACTACAATTGAGTATTTAAGAATTTAGCTACATGAGAAAACTTTACTTTGGGTATTCTACCTCTACGTCAGATTATAAATTCCTTGGAGGTGGATTACATGGGGTTTTTTGCTCCTGAACAACAAGTCCTTTGGCTCCTCAAGTTTTAGCACAGTATTCTACATATAATAGAGACTCAAGAAATAAATAATTTCTGATATACAGAATATGAAGCTGATGAATGATGATATCTGGGGATTATGTCCATCTGGCCCTTTCCTCATGCCTTTAGAAGAAAATTAAAGGTATTATTAATGATGAGGCAGCCAGAAGCAAGAAAGTACTGTTAATTCTATTTTGTAAACTGATTAACAATATGGCTCTTACATTATTTTATCAAAGTCATATAGCAAGTCAAGGCGGAGAGAGAAGCATAATCTACACGTTCTTAGTCTCAATTCTCACTTATAATAGACTGCCGTTCTCTTCCACTTTCTGGGTAAGGGGTGATTAATATGTCAAAAGAAATTTATATGTAGTGCTAAACACTTGTAAAAATAAAATTTTTTTCTTTACATTTTCCACAATTGTACTATAGAATTGTATTGTAGAAATGTTATTGATGACAATAACTTCCATGGATTTTATAAATATCTCACCAAGGCAAAGAAAACTAATGACATTTGATAAGGAAATAAAACAGATTTATTTGTCAAGAACATTTTGTTTGTAAGCTACTCCTACATTCTCTCTCAACATCCAAGTTTATACAATAAGCTCAGTTTTGAATAAAGAATGAAGAAAAGGGCCAATGGCAAAAGTAATAACAACAAAGAATATTGAAATTAATAATGTTAAATGGAAATAAAAAAATAAAATAATGGGTGTAAATCTGGGAAGATAATCCAGGAATCTAGCAGAGTGCTCTCTACTATCTCTTCAGGAAGCAGGAGTAGGACAAATTCCTCCCACAAGTTCTTCCTAATTTTGTACAATCAAAAGGTAGAAATGTTTGCCCTTCATTCCCCACCCCCCCTTTTCTTTGTTATTCTTTCTCCACTTTACTTCCTTTGATTTTTCCATATGTCTCTGTATGTTCACTTGGTTCAGTTTTTGAGTTCTTTGAATGAGAGGGAGTTTATAAATCTTATTAACCAAACAATAGGGAATATGAAGAAACAATAACATAGCTTTATTAGGAAGAGAGCAAAAACAGATGGAAATAAGCAGATCTGTTTAATTGGGTGTGTGTTTTTCCTGTTGTAGCTACTCGCTTTTTAGTAACATGACTGAATTCAACTATGACTATTATCCCTTACAAATAGACAAATCATCAAAAGTCACTTTGGGTTGAATGCAGTAAACTGGTTGTGTAGTACTATCACATAGAACTTCTTACTAGCTTGAAAAGAATAAATTTGGAGGGATTACAAGGAGAAAACCATAGAGAGACTCAGGATATAAAGCTTTATACCCTTTCTCCCACCACCCTCAACTATACAATAGAAACATTCCCAACACACACTATCAGAATATTAGAAGAAGCCTTAAAAAATCTTTAAAGAAGTGTATTAACAAATGCCTTAAAGAAATTTTATTAAATCCAGAATGCTTTTAATTTATGATTTTTCACTTATATTAATTTCAAGAACTGTAGTAATCTCAGAAGAAGAAATCTCAAACAAAATTCAATTGCCTTATAAAATAAGCTCATAGTCTTAATAGTTATTTATCGTCTTTCTCACATTATTGAAATTCAACAAGTTATTCCTGACATCTGCATCTGTCCTTTGGAGTTACTCTACAGCTCATCAAGATAAGCTCATTCATTATCTTGAGAATAAGTGAACACAGTAGATGAGGTACTGATAACTGATTAGTCACTCCTGTGTATATATCAGAATAGTATCAAGGGTTAGTACCTGTATTTTTTTCTGATAAAATGACTAGCTTCTAACGTGTGAATAATATTTCAAAAGAATCCTAAAATAAGAAGGAGAAAATACATAGAACTGCATCTTTAAAAAATGTTTTTTTGAATTTCCAATTATAAGTTATGGGTCTTTTTCCTTATTGAAACAGCAAATATTTGCTTATTGAAACAAATATTAATGATCTTAGATGTACATTAAAAACTACCAATGCTATATTGGCAATGAGTCTATCAACTCATATGACAGATTCAAGACTAAGTTTTTATACCTTCCATGACATTTTGAAGTAGATCATTTTTGTAGTGTGGGAAAGAAAGAGGAAAAGGAAAGGTCATAGAATTCTTATCAGTCAGTCATATTGTCCTGTAAAATAGAAATGTCTGTTTAATGTCAGTGAACAACTCAGATGGGGATTCATGGATTATTTGTTAGAGCAAAGCATCTTTACCTCATTTTACACCTCAAGTCTTAAAATCCTTTAAACTTTGCAATAATAGAATACTCAGTCACTAGGTGGATCCTCTGTGCAAGAGAAGTTATTTCCACTTTCCAAACCTCCTCCTCTCATGATATCAATAAAATCTGCACAGATCCAAGAACCAATAGATTTATCAGACTGTCTTCTGAGAAAGTAAGACTTTGTATTGAAAAATTTACCTGTGATGCATAGAATTATATGTTTAAGTGAAAACATAGGCATACATAGTAGACTACAATAAATATTTAACAAATGCTTGTGTATCCTGACTTCTCACAGAACAATTATATATTCCTCCCAAATTCTATTAGGTTTGTTTTCTTGATGTTCAGTAATTCATTCTAGTCAAGGGACCTATCTTAGTCCATCCTTATGGTGGCAGCCATAGACATTTAGTTATTATATGACTAGATTATGCTTTAATTCACTGTTATATCACAGATTTTAACAGGCATCTTTCTACAGGTATTCAAACCTTAAAGAAAATGACCTAGAGTGTATTTTTCCCATAGAAAATGTTTTGTGTGGCACCCATTAAGACATAATTCTTTTTAATTGATTTTGCACTAACTTTATGTTAATTGGGGGTAAAAAGAACTGGGTTTTATTAAATCACTTTCAAATTATTCATTTGAAGTATCTACTTATATGTCTTTTGTGCTAAAATAATCTCTTCTATCTTTAGATACACTTAAAATTCTCTTTTACATCCTTAAGTATATATTGAATTACTCCTGTACCTTGCTTTATAAAATAGATTTTTTAGTTATTTGCATATGTGGCCATATTTGTGTGTGTGTTTGGCCAAGCTCAGCCATAAACCATGTTACTGCTGGTGATAAATGTCATATTAATCAACAATCATATAAATAACTTATTCATAGACAAGTAACACATTAAGTAATTTAAGAAATTGTAGAAAATTAGATGTCATTATACATTCACATAGTTTGATGCAATGAAATGTTTGATGTTAAACATGACACTAATAGTTAATAAAGAGTTTTTTTTTTTTCCCCTTCAGATGCCTTTACAGTCTTCTAATGCAACAAAAAATCTGGCAGTTAGAAAGAAAAGAATAAAATATTTTGGAAAAAATAAAGGGCACCTGAAATCATAGTCTAAAATCTGAGGGGATTCTGGGTAGAAATGGATTTCCTAAGTATATCTGTGTGTAAAGGAAAGCAGCTAACCCTCAGGAACACCATTTATACCAGGGTTTTATACCAGGCTTATGGCACCAGGTTTGTGTCACAAGGTATTTTCCATTGTTTGCAGTTGAGGATCCATGACTACTAGATGGCAGGGGGTCAAATCTACATCCTATTTTATGACCTCATAGATTCTACTTTTTTTAAAATAATCTGCCTTGGGCAAAATATATATTTTTATATAAGAAAAACTCTTTATAATTTATGCACATTATCTGTATTGTAGTATAAGCATGCTAGATTCCACAAAAATATCAATATTTGAGTCTTTAATTGATTTGCAAATCAAAGATTATTTAAATTTTTCTTATTTTCTTCAAGTGGCATCATTTTGGGTCTTAAAGCTATCCTTGAAGACAAACATTGTATTAGGTTAAGGCCATAGAGATTACATGAAACAGGAAGACATACATTTGAGCCAGAGAGAAATTTAAAAACAGAACAATGGTTGATGTCAGTCAGAGCCCCATTTTCACTTCAGAGCATGAGCTTTCTTGTTAGGGTAATTTATAGTATCCACTCTCCCCAACCAGACTCTAACATTTATCTGTTCTTTTGTGCAACACTCTCACCTGAATTCCTCAAGCTCAAGCAAAGAGGTTGTTTAAGTAATTGAAGGAGTCTTGTCATTT
Organism: Eschrichtius robustus; assembly: GCF_028021215.1. Taxonomy (NCBI): domain Eukaryota; kingdom Metazoa; phylum Chordata; class Mammalia; order Artiodactyla; family Eschrichtiidae; genus Eschrichtius; species Eschrichtius robustus. Next base: position 81,705,198 of record NC_090845.1, read on the forward strand.
CATGTCTGACAACCTCTGATGGTGAACCTGTGAGCTACCAGCAACCAATGATTCAGCCCCTGACTTGTTCATAAAATCAAAAGGAAAAACAAAATACAAAAATAAATATTAAATATTTTAAGCCAAGGGCTCTGCTAAGCTAGCAAATAGCAGTATAGGATTCTAATTCTGGTTTATTTGACTTTACAAGCCCAGGAACTCCACCAATATGCTGTACTACTTTCTCTTCAGTAACCTTCAAAAATCAGAGTTAAGGGATTAAGACCGTTCATCTATCATATATCTCAACTCATGGAAATCAAACCCAACAAATGATAATGGACAAATAAAGTATGGGACACTGGTCATAGTCAACACCATTGGCTTCTTGACAGTAGTGAAATTTTTCTGCACAGTTGCTCTCCTAAAAAGAAACATTCATTCTAAAAGAACTCTAAACATCTTAAATATATGGGGATTAGTACATAATTGCAGCTCAGTGCATGTGGCTGTAGCTGGTAGAGTTCATAGGATCTCAAACATGGTAACTTTCTGCTTAGATCTTTGTGAAATGTACCTTAACACATATATTTAGATGGTTAAAGGCATTGTATACTTATATATCTAAGAATTAGATTTTTTTACAATTTTAAAAATTTAAGTATACAAACAAAAATTGTCATTATCTAGGCTATATAATGATCTAAATATTCATTATTTGGATGCCCACATTAGAATATTAGTTCTATCAAACCAAGAATTCTTGCTTTGCTTTGTTTTTAACTGATGTGTCTTCACTGCATACAACGGTTTCTAACACACAACAGATGATGAATAAATATTTGTTGAATGAATATAAATAATTTTTATGGATTTTAGTTGATGATTAAATTTAAGTTAACTGTATAAAGAAATTTGAAAACTAATTCAAAAGTAGATTTTATGATAATTGGAACCATGCCCTATCCTTCCTGGCAAATATAATTTGTGTCTATGTAAAGATTTTATTAATGTCTAAAAACATTTGCTATCTCTTTCCTGACTTCGGAAAAAAGTTGTAGTTCATATAAGTTCCTATAGACCTACATTTATAACTTGAATACAAATGAAGCAGGATAGCTTATCAGTAAGTGTGTAAAAATTGTAGACCTGTGACCATTTATTTTGTTGTTACATTTATTTTTATGCTACTGTACTTCAAAACATGTCCATTCTACCCATATCATACATTATTCTCTTGTCATGAAATATTTGTGCGCTGATAGACAATAAAAATTGGCATGTTTCTCTAGGTTTTCCATTTCACTGCTGGCAGCTTTTGAACTTATACAGACTACTTTGCAATTCAAAGGGGAAGAAAGAACATGTGAGTTGATTTCAAACTTCTGAGTAACCTTTGTTTGGAAAGATGTTTACTTACTGTGATCACAGTTCCGTTGTTCTTCAGTCCTAAGAGACAGTAATCCCTAATCAGGTACATCTGTTTCAAGAACTAAAATTACCTCTACTTTACAAGACTCACTTTCTTTGAACCATCCTTTCAATTGAATTCTACCCCCGTGAAGCTCTTTTGTGTTGGTTCACAAATAAATAATTTCAAATTTCCTTACCTTCAGAATAAACTGCCCAAGAATGACTTAGACTGGGTTCAACTAAAGGATGACCTAATTTAACTTCATGTAAACTAATGATATTTAACTTTATTGAAAATTATTTTGTTTCACCTAAATCTGTAATGTGCATTTAATAGTAAGGGTTTTTTTTCCCCATTTCTTTAGCTATCTTTAAAATTCAAGTTGATTAGTTTTCTAAGATCTGTAACTATGTAATTTCACCTTAAGAGTTATCAATGTTATTCATAGTGTAATACTAATTACATTACTTTTACATTTGAATAGTGTACACTGGGCTTGGGCCAAATTTTGTAACTCAGTGATCAGACACTGCATGCTCATTTACTGCAAGTATCATATGAATCACAGTTATCTGAGGTGAAATACATTTTTCTTCAACTGCCTTCATGATTCTCCACTGTGATTCCTCCCTTCATCTGGACAAATCTGATCGATGTGGAACTTCCGTGGTGTTGGGTACAGGAGAGGTTCATACAACCTGAATTACTGGCACATCAACTATTGATTTACTGATCTTTTGGTTCCTTAAGATCATCATTCCACACCAAAATGTTGCCTATAAAGCATCACATCGATTATGGAGAAGAGCTGTGAAGTGTTTATATATATAGAAATCTTTATTTTCAGACAGTGGGAAATTGGGGAGAGTAACTCAATCCAACTAGATGATCACACCATCAATTGGGGAGAAAGTTATTTCCAGTTGCCTTAAATTGGACAGAGTAATTTTCTTTATTATCATCAAGATTTTCTACTTTATACAATAAAAAATACTGACTTTGAAGATGTGGTATGTTATTTTCATACTCCATCTGTTGACCTTACATTTTAAATTAATTGGGGCTCATGCCTAGAGTTAACCTCTTTCTACAAAAGCCATACAATTTTAGAGAGGAAAGGGATATTAAAAATTAGAGACTGACCTAACCCTGTCATTTGACAGATGAGAAAACTGATGTCAAGTGTGTTTTGATTACCCAGATTTACATGAACTAGAACTGGAACTGAAATGTGGGTCTCTCGATTCACAATCTAGGGCACTTTCTACTCTATTAAACTCTCCTTATTATTAACTATGTCTTGCACATTTTATTAGAAATAAAGTATTTAGTGTAGGATTTTGTTTTCATCACTAAGACAAGTGTTGGTGTTGACATATATAGTCAAAGAGGAAAGAAAATGGTTGAAATTAGGTGAATTTATAATAAAGGCACCAAGGAAAATCATCAAACATCAGTAGATACTCAGTGAAAAAAAGGAGTTCAGTGTGGTAGAGTTTTAAAAGGCTTGATAAATGTGAGGTCAATCAGTAAAATAATGACAATGATCTTCTTATGTGGCAGATCTACATAACCTAGCACTGCAGATCAACCTGAAAGAGAAACAGCAAGATGTTGTGAACAATAGCAGCATCACTGAAATAAATTGTCCCTATTTATGCTAGTTGGTAATTAGAGTTCTAATTAATTAGTAATTTTTATTGATTTCACTTTCTAAAAGGAACTGCTAGTCTTGTAATCTTTATCTCCCTTGACATCCAATAAAATCTACGCTGATTACTTTGCAGGGAAAAAAAAAAAAAAAGAGTTGTTGAAGTAGAATCTCCTATATTAAAAATAATGCAAACACAAAAGAAATAAACAAAAAATATCTTTACTATCTAAAGGCTCAAATAAAAGATACAGATTTGAGTTTTATTACCATAATATATTATTAAAACATGACATCGTGAATGGTTTCTTCATTTAACTGAAGTTTAAACTGTCTTTGTAAATTTCTGAGAATCCTTGCATTTTTTGAAAATACCATATTATCTAATAGAGATACTCTGTGTTCTATATCTGTCTCATAGACATCTAGTTTGGTCCTGACCGAGCATTAGCAGCCTAAGGATACATTTAGAAGGATACAGGGAGAGAATATAGATTCATATTGCAGTATTTTTTGAACATTTGTAACTGATCACTGCCATCAGAGAAATGTGCCACCCAATCTTGGGACTGTGCAAATATACAGTTTCACAAATCTCCATATACTCCTTGTGAATTCAAAAAGACACTTTAAATGTTGCCTTAAATACACCAAGTGTTGCTATTTCTGTAGCCTCGTATTTCAGCTGGCTGGCCGAGCAATTCATATATAGAATGAAAGAATAGCTCCTGTTGTCTCTTTTGATTAGACCACCAGGAGCTCCTTCTATGTCAGTGCTCCTGGTAAAATCTTCAACTTTTATTCCCTAGAGGGAACCCTAGGAGACAATTTGGAGAGCAAAGCAAACGTTGTAACATTTTCTCTGCTTCTTTGATGCACTAGGAATTCATTTACTTTATTCACAGACTGGCCTTGCTTTGCCAGCAAAGAAACTAGAATTTATATTGCTTTATAAAAAGGATCCATTAACAACACTAAAAAGTTTCATGTCTCTAAAAATGTGGTGTGTAATTACCTAATACTGAATTATTTAAAGAAGAAAAAACTACCAAATTTAGCTCTAATATGCCTGGCTATATGTCATATAAATTCCATTAAGTTAACTATTTATCCTAAGCTTACAATTATTAAGTGATTCACCCTTCAAAATATTTCCCCTATAGTTGCAACATAGTTTAGAGTAGAATCATCTTGCCATAATAAAATTTCAAATCAATGTACTCGCCTCTTGATACAGGAAACAACAAATGCAACAAGAATATAATAGCGTAAGTGAAAGTAGAAAACAAGTTTGATCTGGGTGGTGCCTTTTTTACAGGAGGTAATGACATTTGTTTGTTGTATTACCATTTTGGTATTGTTTACATAATCACTGAGCAAGAAAATGAAATAGGTTAAACTATGTATCTTTTAACCCTAATAGAATAAATACAGCCAAACTATTAACAAATGTGCCACAGGGTATTTTACTGGGGAATTTCTGTGATCTTTAGAGTAAGGTCTTTGGCCATGTCAGTTCCCCTAGTTATCTACTTAAAGTGAATGTCATTTATATAGCAATTACTATTGTACAAAGATGGTACATAAAGATGCCCACTCTGGATGATTCGGAGACCATAATGGAGATGGTTATTGTTAAAGACAGCAGGAAATGCTTCTCTTTGCAGGGAATGTGGCTCTTACGGAACAGTGAAACTAAAGTAAGTACTGAGTGCCTAATGTAGGTGACTCAGGATGGAGCCAAGTTTGAAAAACTCACTTTGATTCTCAGCGGAGAGTAGTCAGTTTTTTGCTGAATGAATCACCCAAAGCATTATTGGTTAGATTTCTCTAAAAACAGAAAATGTAGGCCATTAATTAGAAGTCATGGTGATTCTTTTGCTTTCTTCTAAAAACGCAGTCGAATGTGATTACCAAAATTTAAGGTCTGGAGGAATCTTTTAAAAGCAAGAATGTTCATGTCCTAATATTGTCTTTGCCATTAACTCTTATAATTGAGGATATAAATTACCTCAGTTACCCAATTTGGAAAAAAATTAATCCAGCGTTTCTGTTACACTGTTTTATCTGCATTAATCTCATTAATTATAGATATGCTTTTCTTTATTTTATTTTGTAGTTTTTCAGTCTTCTGCCTGTTTTTTAATACTAAAGAGAATTGAAGATGTTGAAAGGTAATTTTCAGGGATGTATGTTATTTTTATTTATTTTATTTTATTTTATATTTTATTTTATTTTATTTTATTATTTTACTTGCAGATAGAGTTTTAGTCACAGGCAGTGACTGTAGGAATAAAGTGAGAGGTTTGGAGGGTAGGGGAAGGGAGACATTTGGGGCATGTAGACAGTGTAGAACGACAGGAATTGGTGATGTCTTATTAAGGGGCAAAGGTCAAGGAACCACAAGGGACAGAAAACATGAAGTACAAGGATAAGGCTGGGACAAAGGCAATATGGATTATATTTTTGATATATTGACTTTGAAATGTTTATGAGCAGTCAGTTGGACATCTCCTGTATGTAGTTGGAAAACAGTATTGGTTTAAATCTCAAAAGTGACATCTAACAAGGCTGAAGGTAAATGTTTGAAAGCCATTGGTTAGAGGCAATAATTGAAGTTGTGGAGTAAAGAAAGATTCTAGAGCTTCTTAATATACATATTCATTCATGTATTCAACAAATAATTTTGACTGCCAATTATGTGCCACACACAAAATGATAAGATATCACATTCTTGTTACTGAAATCACAAAGATGTTGAAAGTATGCATTCATTTAAAGTAGAATCTGTATTTTTGGCCATGGCCAGATCCTTTTAGGTACTGGGTTTATACTTTTCAGTCTTTTACGAAAAAATCTTATAATACTTCAGGTAAGATATATATATATATATTTCTGTTATACACTTATGGTTGTTTGCTTCACTGAACTTTGTTCTAACACAGGAATTTGATTATTTGGATATTTCTCTGTCTGTCCATAATCACCCATGGTTTATATTGTGACTTAAAGAAACTCAGTATTCCTCCTAGCTCTAAAGTTACCAGCAATGCAATCCGGGGACTCACAGACGTGAGAAAATACTCTGTTATGCTCACAGAGACAAAAGTGTGATATTGGGCAAACAGAATAACATTTTATCCCATGTCCATTAGTTCCTCTTATTTTCTTTTAGCATCTAGAATCTGATATCTATAGGTTCTTCTATTCATTTATTACAAATTCTGCTCATAAGGGACGTGCTATTAGTCTTACAAGAAGTTTATATTTCAGGCTGTAAAGTCTTAAAGCAAGGACATTTATGGTTTCATCAATTCTCACTAACCTGTAGTCCTTCAGCCTTATAATCTGATTCCCATGAAAAGCTGTCATCTGAAGGCAGTAGGTAAAGTGTACATTTTCCCTGGAAATTGATTGTCACACATTGTTTAGTGGTGGCGCCTCATGCCTGGGGCAGGAATGGCTATTCTTCATTGCATCTCATTTGTGTTCTTTGATACTAACTGCCCTTTGTTAGAAAAAGTATATATTTATGTGATTAGTTTGGGAATGAAGGAGGATAAACATACATTTTGTGTGAGCAGATTATCTCTACCTTTTGAGTTGTTCAGAAGGGACTGATTATTTATAATCACCACTAATAAAGTCAAATTTGGGATCTCATTATTTAAAGTTACTGACCACCAGGAAAGAAAAAGCACCGTGAGAATGAATTGTACTTAGAAGTCTATAGGCTACTACATTAGCTTAAAACATCTAAATAGATTTCTCACAACAATTAAGGATAAATGTATCCCTTGGTACATATACGCAGTGAACAGCTTGGATTGTTGTATTCAGTTTCTTACACAATACAATAAAAGCAAACTAATTGAAGTTAAACATTAGTTTAAGTCAAAGTTCATGACTCGATGATAAAATTCAGTGGATCAAAAACCAGTGTTTCCAGCTGACTTAACATCTGATTCATTTCATGACACAATAGATTTGATTGGCTCTGCCGTTTAAGATATACAGAGCCAGCAAATGAACTAAAATATGTATACAATCTACAAGTATAAGAAATCTATCTCTCCATCAGTGCATTTTGGGCTATGTGCATGGTAACTAGATCTTACTGGAACAAGCAAACAAAAGTGTTTCTTAAAACACAATATTGCTCCATTAAAAAAAAGTCATTCTGCTCCTCCTCAGTGACTTGCACCCAGCACATACTTAATATGTCTTTTTAAATGAGTTGTCTGTAAGAGCAAACAAACCTATTTGTCTAAGCATAAAAAAAAAAAAATCTTTCAATCAAATTTCATTGCTAGGATCCTTATTTTCTCACTCCTTAGGGAATCTTTTTTACAAATTATCTAC